>NC_034197.2:15424785-15669785 GCF_002021735.2 Oncorhynchus kisutch
CAGAGTCGCGCAGCAGTTTAAGGCACTGCTAGAGGCTTCACTACTGACCCGGGTTCGATCCTGGGCTGTATCACAACTGGCCGTGATCGGGAGTCCCATAGGGCGGAGCACAATTGGCCCAGCGTCGTCCGGGTTAGGGGAGGGTTTGGCCAGGGGGGCTTTACAAGTAGGCTGTCATTATTTATAAGAATTTGTTCTTAAATGACTTGTCTAGTTAAAGGTTAAAATAAAAACAACCTTGCTGCTCCCTAGTTGCCATTAAATAAATGCTGCCTATTTCCACAATTTCTCAAAATTTGATTTTAAATATAACCTTAATCCTATCCTTAACCACACTGCTAAATTAAGACCAAGAAGCTAGTTTGTTTTCATAAATTTTTATATTTCCACTTTGAATTTATGGCTGTAGTAACTCGTTGAAACCCTGCTCCCTGTGCGCACTGAGTGCTAGTGCGCATGTGATGTTGGTCCATAGAAGGGCCATGAATTGGCATATGCTAACGTGAATAGATTACCTTGAAAACAACAGTAGAATATCGCAGTCCAGGTTTTACATTACACCTCCACATATAAAGAAGTAGTATTATATATACAAAATGCATATTTAGCAAAGTACATAACCAATCCCACGAGTTTAAGAAAAAAAACAAAGCGGACTCGGGTGTCCGTGCTATCTAGCATCCTTGGGACTAGTTGAAATGTAAAATTGTTAAGGGTTATGATATGGATATCCCAAGGATCCCGAATAGCACTGGTCTTATTATACCACAGTGGGCTTCAAACACTTAAACATTACCCCCGTTGTATCATTGGTGGAAAGCATTCGGCGCGGCGACCTCTAACCAATCAGCGAATTGTTTTCCTGTCCCGGAATGTAATAAATATCGCGGACGAAGAAATAGTGAGGGAAAGGACAAATAAGTAATTTCAGGGCTGTGTGATTTATAAACCAATACATTATTCAATGTAACGTTAATACTTTATTATTATTATGCACAACTATTGCGAAATTGTTATCTGGCTTTTAAGAGAATGGGGCCGTGTTGTGATACGAAGGACACACGTAAGGTAAGCTAGCTCGCTTTAGGCCTCTAGCTAAATTTACGCGGAAAAGGAGGGCAAGTAGCTAGCCAAACTAGCTTGCTAACTGTTTATAGGAAATACTAGCTAGTAATTTGTGCAACGAACAAGTTAGCCAGTTACATCTAAGCAAGCAATTCCAATACCCCCTAACTCATTTGCGGTGTATTGCTTTAGCTAGTAAGCTAAGGTTAATTGGCAAAAATGAGCGAAAAAAAGAGCTGCAGCAAAAAGTCTGCAGTCTCCGCACTGAAGAAACGATGTCCGTCCCCTGAACAGGCTGGTGAGGCCCCGCTTCCTAGTAAGTTAGCCAGAGTGGGCGACGACGTGTCCAGTGAATTACCATCGAATTCTCATGGAAACAAAAATAGGGAAGATGGCGATAAATTATCAGCCAAGGAAGAGAAGAATGGAAATGACGAGAGTGGACTAGACGCTGATGCACAGGTCAGCGCCGCGGAGAGTGCACCAGTCTCTCGCGATCCAAAGAAAGTAGACACAGAGGAAAGTGCTGGAGATTGCCGACCCTCAACTTCAATGGACCAGTCTGATTCGGCCGCAATAGCAGCCGCCAAGGCACTCGCTAGTTCCACAAGAGCAACAACAGATGAGGCGAAACAAACCTGCTCCTCCAAAAAAGTGGTACATCATGAGAGACTGGGACACAAAGTTAAGCGTGGTGACCATGAGTCCTCAAACGAACGGGCAAAACCCGAAAGGGGTCTTCACACGCAGGCAGCAGCGGCAGACAGCTCTACCTCACTGTGTGGAGTTGACAGGGAGGATGCTGAGGACATGCCCGATGAGGACGACGACTCAATACCTGGATCATCCTCCACACCGAGTTCCTCATTCCCATCAGATAATGACGATGACGGGGAGTGCGCCATAGTATCAGTGAAGATGGCCCCAGAGATCCGACAATCATTGTCCCTTCTAGCACAGGTACAGATGAGGCTGGATACTCTGGAGAAGAAAGGTGCGTGGCTCCACCAGCGGTTAGAGCTGAAGATGAGCTGCCAGCGCCGGCCACACCTGGACCAGCGCAGCTCAATCACACAAGCCATCCCCGACTTCTGGGTCACGGCAGTATCCTTTTGAATACTCTTACAAATGCACACAGTGACACACACACACTTTTCCAGATGGCAACAAATTACTTCATGATCCCAATTCATGTGCCTGTGAATTATGTGCATAGACACTATATGTTGGTGAGTGTGTAGGTATGTCACATTTATTTTTCTCTTGACTCAAAGCTCAACAGTTGTTGAACCACCCTCATCTCTCTGCTCACATCGACGAAACCGATGAAGACGCTCTCAGTTACATGACCAACCTTGAAGTAATTAAATATTCCCAGTGAAAATAATGAATCTTTATATTCTTCAGAATAAATAACCTATTGCTCCCCTGAATTTAAAATGTCTTGTCTCCTACATAGATTGAATCCTTCAAAAACAACAAGCTTGGCTACAGAATCGGGTTCCACTTCAGGCAGAACCCTTACTTCCAAAATGTCATCATAGTGAAGGAGCTCCACCTTGGAATGGGAGGTGAGTGCCAGATCCAGTTCATATCGATCTTGCTTGTCCTCTCTTACGTAAACGGACCCGGCTGGTGCACAACAATTGAATATAAGGGTAAATTAAGTCATCTCTAAACAATAGAGACTTTAGGATGCAACATTTAGACATCGGACAGGTTAACACGGGAACAGGACTACCGTGGCATTCTGTCAGGAATGGGGGTCAAGTTTGGGGCAGGATCAATAGTCCACAGGGACTGGCAGTGCAGGAATTATTTACGGTTGAGGAACAAACAGTTATTTTTGTGTTGTAAGCAGTTTTAGGATGACATCGTTTTGATTATTTTTTTTTTCTCTACCCCTCCTCACTATAGTAACACGTGTTCTTCAGTCCTCAATCACTTTTTAAAATGTACAATTTTGGTATTTGTGACCGACTGGCTCGATTTGGTCTTGTGTAGCAAAATTTGAAATTGTATTTTTTACATTGTATAAAAGTAGAGACTCGGAGCTAGAAAATGGTATCATACACTACAGTTGAGGAATAATGGGAAAGTAATTCTGTTTTGAAAGTTGATAAACCTCACTTTTGAGAAAATGGGCTTTGAATGTTTTGGTACACCTACTGGAGAGCTCTTTGTCTACAACCATTCAGCATCGTTCACACACTCTTAAGCTTTAGCCACACCTATCTCTTTAAGGGTTGAGCCGTGCTTTGTGTACTAACAGCAGTCAAGCGCCCAACCTAACTGGTTAACTTTGGTTAGCTTGCTAGCTACTTCCAGACACAAATGCAAGACCAGCTCACTCTGACCATTTTACTCACCCTTGCGGGGCTGCATATGCTGTGTTTGTTATCCAGAGCGTTGGTGACTGCAACTGTGCTTCTGGCATCAATACTTTTTTTTTTTTTCAACGTTTACTGACACCGGCCATTTAAAAGGGTGTTGAGCGTTTGTAAATTTGTCCGTTATTCTGCGCTCTGGCACACTCCGATGAGTGCTTGAAATCGGAGTAGATAACCAGAGTGAATTTACCAGCTACGTCTATCAACGGCTGTCGCGGTGCCATGAACATTCTATTGAAGGACCAAAAAAGCAGATACCGATTAATCAGACGATTTTTGTATTTGTAATAATTACATTTACAACACTGAATGAACACTTTTTATTATAACTTAATATTATATATAAATCCATTTAGTCTCAAATAAAATAATGAAACATGTTCAATTTGGTTTAAATAATGCAAAAACAGTGTTGGAGAATTAAAAGTGCAATATGTGCCATGTAATAAAGCTAACGTTTAAGTTCCTTGCTCAGAACATGAGACCATATGAAAGCTGGTGGTTCAATATTCCCAGTTAAGGAGTTTTAGGTTGTGGTTATTATAGGAATTATGATGCGTCGACTATTTGTATTTCATATACCTTTGGCTATTGGATGTTCTTATAGGCACTTTAGTATTGCCAGTCTAATCTCGGAAGTTGATAGGCTTGAAGTCATAAACAGCGCTGTGCTTCAACCATTGCTAAGAACTGCTGGCAAACGCAGTAAAGTGCTGTTTGAATGAATGCTTAGGAGCCTGCTACTTCCTACCACTGCTCAGACTGCGCTAACAAATCATAGACATATAATAAACACAGCAATACGAGCCTTTGCTTATTAATATGGTCAAATCCGGAAACTATCATTTCGAAAACAAAATGTTTATTCTTTCAGTGAAATACAGAACCGTTCCATATTTTATCAAACGGGTGGCAACCCTAAGTCTAAATATTGCTGTTACATTGCACAACCTTCAATGTAATGTCATAATTATGTAAAATTCTGGCAAATTAGTTCATCGGGCCAGGCAGCCCAAACTGTTGCATATACCCTGCTTGCACTGAATGCAAGAGAAGTGACACAATTTCCCTAGTTAATATTTCCTGCTAACATTAATTTCTTAACTAAATATGCAGATTAAAAAATATGTACTTCTGTGTATTGATATTTAAGAAGGGCATTGATGTTTATGGCTAGGTACATTTGTGCTTTTCTTTCCCGCGAATGCGCCTTTGTTAAAGCATCATCCATTTGGCGACATTGAAGTAGGCTGTGAATCGATGATAAATTAACAGGCACCGCATTGATTATATGCAACTCAGGACAAGCTAGTTAACCTAGTAATATCATCAACCATGTGTATTTTTTTTTTAATGAGAAGTTTAATGCTAGCAACTTACCTTGGCACCTTGCAGCCACAAGGTCCTTTTGATGCTGCACTCGCGTAACAGGTAGTCAGCCTGCCACGCAGTTTCCTCGTGGATTGCAATGTAATCGGCCATAACCGGCGTCCAAAAAGCAGATTACCGATTGTTATGAAAACTTGAAATCGGCCCTAATTAAATCGGTCGACCTCTAGTTACTACCCAGCATGAATCTGCAGGTAGCTAACCAACCAGGTTAAATGTTAGCTGGCATAACTAGCAAAGCAAAGGCTCTGAGATACAAATAATATTACTACACAGCTCATACACATAATGTGTAGCTAACAGTACACTAACTTGAAATGAAAATTACTTTGACAAAATTAGGAATGTGTAATATCTGAAAATGTAGCTAGCTAGACTATCTTACCCGTATACATGGACGGATTCTTCTCCCGCTCTCTTGCGGATGCCATGGTTCTCCTTAGTTTAATCTGGAGACAACTGTGTTCTCCATCTCCTTAGCTATCATACTCTAATTCCACTGATTTCAACTTGGTCCTCCAGAAAGTGGAGAGAAACTCTAATGCAGTTCTACTATGCGAAAAAAAAGAAAATAAAAGCTGTGTTAGACAGGATTACCCACACAAGTTTAATGCTAGCTAGGAAAGGTAAACATCTGTCCTTCTGCCCCTGAACAAGGCAGTTAACCCATTGTTCCTAGGCAGTCATTGAAAATAAGAATGTGTTCTTAACTGACTTGCCTAGTTAAATAAAAAACATACTGACCAGCTCAAATAAACAAAAGCGTTGCTACATGGCAGACCAATCTGAACTCCTCTCTCGGCATGTCCAGCCCACTCATTATCTCAGCCATTCATGGCAAGCGGCAAGGTTACTGTCTTTCTGTGGCTAAATCAACTATGCTCGTAATTAAAATATATATTTGTATTTACACATGGCATACAAATGTAAGGCACATGAAAGTTCACATGTTCCAGAAGGCATTTCTGCCCAAAAATGCATTTTGATAAATAAATAAAAATGTACGTTCAAATGGCTCTCCTGTGAAGTATAGACTCGTGACATATGCCTAATATACTGAAACGAGAACCAATAGTGATGCAGTCACTCTCCTCAACTTTGAGCCAGGCGAGACTGGTATGCATGTACATGGAGGAAAAGTGTCAGTAACATCTAAGTGCAGTATGTGCTGCATTGTACTGGACCAACTGACATTCATCGATTTTGTCTTTTGCCGCACATTTCCTTTGAATTACACAGCTGGGCAGTAGTCCAGGTTTGACGAAACTAGGGCCCGTACGACCTGTCTGTTCGACTAAGATGTCAAGAAGGCAGAGCGGCGCCCTATCATGGACAGACCTCTTCCCATTTTAGCAACCATTTGAATCTATGTTTTGACCATAACAGCTTGCTATCTAGGGTTACACCCAGTAGTTTAGTCTCCTCAACTTGCTTAATAGCCACATTATTCAATAATAGATCTAAACGAGGTTGAGTGAGTGATTTGTCCCAAATATTATGCTTTAAGTTTTTGAGATATTTAGCACCAGCCTATTGCTAGTTACCCATTCTAAAATTGACTGGAGCTCTGTTAAGTGTCTATTTAATTTACTGTTGCTGCCAACGTGTTTTCGTTAAGTCATCAGCGTACATAGGCACACAGGCTTTATTCAAGGTCAGTGGAAGGTCATTTGTTAAAACAAAACAATAATGGCCCTAGACCAGTGGTGGAAAAAGTATCACATTTTCATACTTGAGTAGAAGTAAAGATGCCTTTTAAAAGAAAATAACTCCAGTAAAAGTGAGTCACCCAGTAAAATACTACTTCAGTAAAAGTCTAAAAGTATTTGGTTTTTAAATGTACTTAAATATCAAAAGAAAGTATATATCATTTTTAAAGTGTCTTATATTATGCATTATAATTTATAGATGGTCAGGGGCACAGTTCAATATTCAGACATAATATAAAAACAAAGCATTTGTGTTTTGAGTCTGCCAGATCAGAGGCAGTAGGGATGACCAGGGATGTTCTCTGTTTAGTGAGTCTGCCAGATCAGAGGCAGTAGGGATGACCAGGGATGTTCTCTTGCTAAGTGTGTGAATTAGACAATTTTCCTGTCCTGCTAAGCATTCAAAGTGTAACGAGTTCTTTTGGGTGTCGGGGAAAATGTTAGGCGTAAAACGTATATTTTCTTTATGAATGTAGTAAAGTAAAAGTTGTCACATGTATAAATAGTCAAGTATATATTCCCCAAAAAATGACTTACGTAGTACTTTAAAGTGTTTTTACTTTAGTACTTTACACCACTGCCCTAGCCGGCTGCAGTGCGGTACACCACACAACTGATTTTGCATGAGGGAGGCTTCCATTAACAATAACCCTCTGTTCTATTCGAGGGGTAACTCTCAAACCATAGTAAGGCAGAGGATGCAAATCCATAACACCAACATTTTTTCAGCAATGGGTTATGATCAAAAGCTGCATGGAGTCTAACAAAACAGCTCCTTCAATCTTCTTACTATCAATTTCTTTCAATCAGTCATCTGTGTCAGTCCCGAGCATGTAGTGCCCTTCGCCAAAAGCGTGCTGAAAGTCTGTTCATTTGTTTTCTGTAAAATAACTTTATTTTATCAAACACCATTTTTGATTGGTCGGCTGTTTGAACCATTAAAGGGTGCTCTGCTATTTTTGGATAGTGAAATGATCTTTGCCTTGTTCCATGGCACACACCATCTTCTAGGCTGAAATTGAAGATGTGTCAGTATTCACAATGTGTTCTGCTACCAACCTCGGCAATTGACCATCCAGGTTGTCGGTACCAAGTGGTTTGTCCTTATAGATAGCAACAACAAAAAATATCAGCTGGGCAAGCAATGGAAAGTAGCCACCAGCGAGCGAACAGCTGAGGGGCCATTGCTATGAAAACACACTCAGCAGCTAACGGAAGTTATTTCTGCGTGTTAAAAGGAGCACGGGACTGGAGTAATTTTATATTGGGACAGGAAAGTTGTCGGTCATGGAACTGTTGTGGGACACTGACAGTATGGGGAAAATATTGACAGGACAAGACTCCCATGTCAACGCAGGTGTAATCTGGGTCTAGGTGTAAATGAGGCCAATAATGACTATCCTTCCCCTGTTTCATGTCCTCTTACAGGAACTCCAGTGTCTTTCTCCGACCCCATCCTGTGGTACCGTGGGCAGAATCTGACGCTCCACAGTGAACCCAGGAGATCGGGACGTGGCATCTACCAGACCTTCTTCAGCTGGTTCAGCGACCACACCAGCCCTGGCCGGGACGATATAGCACAGGTAACAGCATGCTTACTGCTTGGCACAGGTTGTGAGCTGGTGCACAGTCTGACATGCATGAAGTAATCCAGCACACACTTTCAACATTTTAGTCAACAGATTTTTCACCTAGTCGGCTCAGTGAATCCAACCAGCAAACTTTCGGTTACTGGCCCAACGCTCTTAGCCGCTAGGCTATTTGCCACCCATTGCACAGTTCCACTGGTGACCACACGACTGCCATTATTTTAGGCTCGAACACTCAACGTTACTCCACTATTCCAACACACTGTTCTGTTTGTTCCGTGTGAATCTATAGATACTGAAGGATGACCTTTTTAGAAACCCTCTGAGATACTACCTGACTCCACTGTGGGAACCCAGGCAGAATGGCAGGTAAAGCTTCCCAACAAAACCTCTTGTGGAACTAAGTTCAATAAGGACTGTTCCATCTCCATGATACTATTACCATGCTATTACCACTTTAATATGTGCCGTAATGTAGCCTAAAATGATACCAAACACCTTTATTAGAAAGCATTGTGTATAAACAAAAACAGGACATGTCAGGTCTCTTGATTGTCCTAACTATCACAACTAGGGATGCAAATTTCAGTCAATTTAGCTGCCGACTAACCGATCCCCATTATCTGGTCAACAAACTGTTAAATTTTTTCCAAACAGTAAAATTACTGACCAACAGAAAATACTATGCATGCATACCACTGGGCTAGATGCATAGAAGGAACAGGCATTTTTCATTAAGAGCTTGATCATCTTCGTCAAAAGGCTATAGCCTATTATTGAACATGCACTTCCTGTAATGAAGCAGCTAATAAAACACAATTTTCAAACTTTCACCAGAATGTAAGTCGCAGTAAAACACAGTTCTTAACAGCACACCTGATGTGAGCGGTTCCATATGACAGAGATCAACATCTCTGTTAGAAACATGGAAAGAGAGGGAATCCAATAGCAACAACTATGATGGGTTGCTAATATGAGTGGGATGGTGCCTTTGGCTTCTGGACAATGAAAGAAAGTTGACATGAGAACCAATAGAACAGGAGAGAAATGCTGGTTAATGGCATGAGGAAATCTTAATAAAAGAATTGCCTCCATGTTTCTGTGGATGGATTTTGGCAAGGCTTCTTTGAAGCAAATTAAGACATGCCTCATTATTTGAAGTAAAGTCATATTTTCAGGTTTCAAACAATTATACTGCATCAAGCTCATATTGCAAAGTGGTGGGTGAAGCACTGATAGGCTGCCTACCGTTTGCTTTACATGCACTCGAATGGCGAATGAGGCAAACTTGTTGAGATTGAGAAATAATAGTGGCTATTTTTAATCATGGTGATCAAAATGGTTTAACAGGCAAATTCTTCTAGAATTGTTATTTGTTGCGCATTGACTGGGCTGACTAAAGCACTTCACTCCAGTAGCAGCTTTTTGTAGAGCTACTCTCGCACTGTTAACATCCCTGACCACAACATCTGGTTCCAACAGCACCAGTGGGCCAAAGCCAGCTGACAACAGCAACAGGGATGATTGTGTGGTGATCTCCGACTCGGATGATGACGAAGACCAGGCTGAAGTGCAAGCTAAGCCTGGACGAGGTCATAGCGGGGAAGAGGAGGATGAAGATGAGGACGAGGTGCATGGGGGCCAAGATGCAGGTTAGAGAAGACTAATGGACCTGATTCTAGTGCTTTAGGGCCACACTGTCTGCTGGTTTACCTCTACCTCCTGAGAAATGTGTATAAGTGTATAGCAAGATGTCCCTGTAAGAGTAAGCAGGTGAAACTGAATAGACAGCGGATATGTCCTGAGAATCAGATGAAAAAGCCCACAGGAGGATGGTGACGGAGAGACGGTAAGACATTTTCCACAAGCAGAAATGTTATGAGAACCACATAGCATGTGGAGTTTTGTTGGCTCTGCTGGTCAGCTTTGCAGCTCAGTTCAGAACATGAAGTCATTGTTTGGATGAAAGTCTATTTATTCCAGTGGTTCAGGAAGACTGATTTTTACATGCAAACTCAGCAGCTTATTCACACTGATCTGCCAAATCCAGTAGACCCAAAGACTTGGTACAAATACCCCTTATTTAAATGTACGGTCATTGGAAGTTTTAATTTTTTTTTTTACTGTGTTAAGGTGTGCTTTGTTTATACATTTTGGTTACCTGATACTTCAATCCACCACTTACTGTTTTTACCATTCTCACACATTTTATTGCCGGGGGAACCAAAATCAAGAGTTTTGACCAATTGTACCACACACATATTCCTACTCCTTCTCAACATTCACCATAATCCATTGTTAAATCCCTGTTTATATCCCGTGCCAATCACTCCCTTTGCTCAAAGTGGGAAACCCATTATAAAAGGTCTGATCATCTCCATTCTCCAGTGTCTGACGACAGCGGCCAGGAGGCCAGAGAGGATGATGACTCGTACGGAGAGAAGGATGAAGAGGTGGATGAATCACGAGGTCGCGAGGTTCGAGACCAAGATGACGAGGAGGATATTGAGGTGGACGAAGAAGCGGACGAGTGCTAAGATTGTTCATTTTTTCTTATTATGCACAAAATCAAAATTATTAATCCATTCTAAGTTCCTCATTGCCTTTTTAATAATCAGGGCAAATTAAAAAAGCAGAGACACAATGTTTTGACCTCCTGGTATGTCCACCTTTTGAGTACTTTAACTTGGTGAAAAAAAAAATACTTTCAACTTTAACATTCTGTCATAAAGAGCACATGTTAAAAAAACATGTTTTCCCATTTCAAGACTATAGCAGGTGCCTGTTAAGTGACAAGTAAAGTGGGTTGACGATTTTCTTCAATTAGCCATAAAATCCCTGTTAACAGGGATAATGGAAGCTTGTCTTGTGCAACAGGGAGGGGCAATTTGAATGCGAGCTTCACCTCAAAAAATACAATTGTTAAAACATTTTGAGTGTCAACCCTGTTACCCATTGACAGACATGTTATGCTCAACCTGTATAGTTTTCCACCACAACTCTAGAAAATTGCCAAAAAGAATCGAACCAGCTCACCTGCATTTGTGCACAATTTCTACTTAAAGTATCAAAGGGATGCAAAAGGCACTCATTTCGGCAAACAACCCTTATGTTTTGATTTTTGTTTAATTTAGATCCCAGTAATAAAGAATCTAAGGAGCCATGCATATCTTAATTCTGCATCGTAAAAGGTATTCGTTCTTGAGTCATTCACTCTTGTTGATAGGGCTACTCAACACAAAATGGAAAAAAGTAATACAATCATATTAAATGAGATTTGAGAGCATCTCTTGTTGCAAGTAATTCTATAAAACAATCCTAGATTTTTTTACTGACCGGTATCAGTGATCATGTCTTGAACTTTTCCTATTGTAAATCTGATCTTTGACGAAGTAAAAAGGTGATTTAATTTTTTTTGTTGATGGTTGTAATCATTTACAAAACATTGTCTCGGATGCACTTCGTACTGAACCAAATCTTGTTCTCAGGGATGACCTAGTCGTGGGTGTTTTCATGGAAGGAAACTGATTTATTTTAGGGACCGTATAAGGTTTTCTTACACACCTGGCATTGTTTGGGTGTATCTGTGTAAATAAGTTTATTCTACAGTAGTTTGTTAAAGGTAAATCTAGGTAATGTGTCACCAGTGTTTTGCCTTTTCTATCATAAACTTAGTGTGTAGCTCTACACCCATATTCCCATGTTTCTATCATAAACTTAGTGTGTAGCTCTACACCCATATTCCCATGTTTCTATCATAAACTTAGTGTGTAGCTCTATAACCATATTCCCATATTTTCTAGTCAGTGAATTAATTTAAATCATTTAAAAGCTGGAATCCTTCATGGCGACACAGCCACGTCCGTTTGCAATATTACAACAAAGAAGTTACTGCAAATAACACTTTTTCCCCCTCTGTCATTGAAGAGCACAATATGTACTGCAATGCTTTACTGCTCCTCAGCCAGTGGTGCTGTTTCCCGCTACTCCGGATTCCATCTTTAAATATATTTTAACAAATTGATTGAGATGTGTGAAATCCAACAATTTGTCATGAATTGTAATAATTTGAGCTTGTTGCATTGTTTTTATCTTTTAGAAACTGGCATCACAAGTTTTTTTCTTTTTCTTCTCATTAAGTAAAGTTAAGTCACGATGTTTGAATGGTGTGCTGTCCAGAGCGAATATTTGCATTGATGAGTGGTCTGACGAAGTAGCATAACTGTAGCCACGGGTTGCTCTTAAACTACTGTAACAATACCAGTGCTTTTATGTTATTTCTTTTCCACACAAACTGATGGCATTGGCATGTACATATTTAAAGTGAACCTTTTTTGCAGAGTTCAGATCTGTTAAGCTTAAATCGTTATCTGTAACCATCTGGAATTTGAAATATAGTGTACATTAACAGAGTTCTATTTTGTGTGCTGAATTTTATAGTATGCTGTAGTTTTGGAAAAAATGTTTTAGTTTTTTAAGATGTCCACATTTTGAATCAGACTTAATTAAATAGCAAGTTATTTATTTTTGCTTACTGTTTTTAATTGTTTAAATGTTGATATTAGAAATTGTTAGGGTGACAATCATACCCTGTACTAGCCATACTTAACTGGTAGACTGATCTGTGTCACTCAGTCCAGTTCCACTTACTGCTGTTGAGAGTTATAATAGAATGCACCCGGTGCAATTTCAGAATTTATTGTAATGGCAGTTTTCCTCTTATGTCATTCACTGATAGACCTTTTAGAGAGCTATATGTGTCAGAAAATTCCAGTTTATCATGGAGCTGATTCCAGTCTGGTAGGTAAGTTAGGTTGTAGTTATTATGGCCAGATATTGTGCCAAGGGGCCTCGACCCTCCCACCAATTTTATTTTGTTGAGTCACTCCGGTATCATATGAACACACACAAGACATAGCAATGTGTAGAATTGCAGGAATTTAGCTAAAATTGTCATTATTTTATATCTGCCAACAAGTGGGGTTTGAACAGTATGGGTTAAATAGGTTGCTCGGTGGGGGTTACTATGATGATAAATTACAATATTCCTCTGGACCTTTGCCACCTAGGAACTTTGACCAGACTTCAAATAATTGACTACCTATGAAAGTTGTTCGGGAAATGCAATGTTCTTGATGGAATATATTGCCAAACCAGAAGATGGCAGTATACAAAAGCAAGGATAATTGGTATCGCTACTCTGAACTGCTTTTGTAACCCAAATGATGGGTACAGTCAATTTGGTAAAAATGATTGAACAAATGGTACTTTGACGTGGAAACAAAGGCCTAATGTGTATCCAAGGTAACTGCATCCCTGAGCTTACCTTTCTTTGCCCAATGATTAAGTATGTTTAATACAGTGGATCTCAGCATGAGAGGTTGATACGCAAGATGAGATTGCCAAATGACAACTGACTTTGACATGACAGCAAAGACATTGTATTCACAATATGTTTAGGTTGGCCAATTCTTATGTGAACAGGCAAAGGGGCTTGGAAGACACCAAACATTATCGGTGTATAATTTATGGTTTAGATGTCAACCTGATCCCAGTTCAGATATGACGCAGGTGCCAGTATGTGATATAATTTAGAAATGTGGATTCACATGCTAGCTCTTGGCTCTGAAAATAGCCTCAAGGTGGACATTTTTGGACAGGCCCGGACAAAGGAGCAGCGGCAATGGTACACTTAAACCCTTGATTCCTTTTTTAATGCACAATTATAAATATTCAACTAGCAAAAACCTGTCCTGTTAGCTCCAGAACATACGAGACATGCCGTCTAGGAGGGGTACTTACTAATAGCTCTGGGAAAAACAGCATACAGACGCCATCGAATGATCACACAACGACAAACACTGTCTCAGCCTCATCTTGTTTCAGCTCTGCCCACTTGTATTCAGACCAGTGGATTACTGTACCACCTCATGGGCTCTAGTGCAAAAGCCACATGCTTTTCTGTGTACGAATTAATTATGGAGGTGGTTTCCACAATATTGATCATGGTAAACAGACATACGGAATGCAGACAACCATGTTATCCAGAGACGTGTTGGAGCTTGTGGTTGCAGCACCATAGTTTAAGACTGTTTCATAATGAGTGACAGAAGATAAAGCTTTGTTAGATTCCAGCTGTGGTCAAGTCAATGTGATTACACACATCTCCCTGTTAGATAGAGTAAGTCTGACGTCTATCTTCTCTGGTTTTATCAGGAACGTTACTGAACTCATCAGGCACTTGTAGTGAGCCTTGTCCAAAGACGACCCCCCAGAATGTGTGACGGGATAGGCTCAACCATGAGCCGTAAATCATCTTTGCATCTTAGTACAACATGGTGCCCGGGAAATACCAGCTACTTGACAATGTATGCATGTTTGTGTGTGTGCATGTGTGTCACCACCTGTCATAGTATGTACTATGCTTGTGGTGAGTAAGATAAGTTACGAGAAGTTCCACTGAGCAAGAGAAGGCGTGGAGGAAGAGCGAGGGAGTGAGAATAGAGAGCAAGAAGGAGCGTGGGAGACGAAGAGTGGAGAGAGAGAGATGATTGGACTGATTAGCCTCAGCCTGGCCTCCCAGGTCCTGACAGATATGCACATCAGATGGATGACTGTTATCTGAAAGATCCTAGAGAGCATGGTGACTACTCAGCTCTGCCTCGTCAAAGAGAGAGAGGGAGGCATGATCTCACTAGAATGATGTGTGAGCACCCCCCACCACACATATGCTTGTACAGTCGTGGCCAAAAGTTTTGAGAATGACACAAATATTAATTTTCACAAAGTCTGCTGCCTCAGTTTGTATGATGGCAATTTGCATATACTCCAGAATGTTATGAAGAGTGATCAAATTAATTGCAATTAATTAATGCAAATGAACTGAATCCCCAGAAAACATTTCCACTGCATTTCACAGCCCTGCCACAAAAGGACCAGCTGACATTATGTCAGTGATTCTCTCATTAACACAGGTGTGAGTGTTGACAAGGACAAGGCTGGAGATCACTCTGTCATGCTGATTGAGTTCGAATAACAGACTGGAAGCTTCAAAAGGAAAGTGGTGCTTGGAATCATTGTTGTTCTTCTTTCAACCATGGTTACTTGCAAGGAAACACGTGCCGTCATCATTTCTTTGCACAAAAAGGGCTTCACAGGCAAGGATATTGCTGCCAGTAAGATTGCACCTAAATCAACCATTTATCGGATCATCAAGAACTTCAAGGAGAGTGGTTCAATTGTTGTGAAGACGACTTCACAGTGCCCAAGAAAGTACAGCAAGCGCCAGGACCGTCTCCTAAAGTTAATTCAGCTGCGGGATCGGGGCACCACCAGTACAGAGCTTGCTCAGGAATGGCAGCAGGCAGGTGTGAGTGCGGAAAAAAGCTTGTCCGGAAAAGACAAGGTGAGCGCTACCATCAGTCCTATGTCATGCCAACAGTAAAGCATCCTAAGACCATTCTTGTGTGGGGTTGCTTCTCAGCCAAGGGAGTGGGCTCACTCACAATTTTGCCTAAGAACACAGCCATGAATAAAGAATGATAGCAAAACATCCTCAGAGAGCAACTTCTCCCAACCATCCAGGAACAGTTTGGTGACGATCAATGCCTTTTCCAGCATGATGGAGCACCTTGCCATAAGGCAAAAGTGATAACTAAGTGGCTCGGGGAACAAAACATCAATATTAGGACCATGGCCAGGAAACTCCCCTGACCTTAATCCCATTGAGAACTTGTGGTCAAGGTAGACCAACAAAACCCCACAAACTCCAAGCATTGATTATGCAAGAATGGGCTGCCATCAGTCAGGATGTGGCCCAGAAGTTAATTGACAGCATGCCAGGGCGGATTGCAGAGGTCTTGAAAAAGAACGGTCAACACTGCAAATATTGACTCTTTGCATCAACTTCATGTAATTGTCAATAAAATCCATTGACATGTATGAAATGCTTGTAATTATACTTCAGTATTCCATAGTAACATCTGCCAAAAATATCTAAAGACACTGAAGCAGCAAACTTTGTGGCAATTAATATTTGTGTCATTCTCAACTTGTGGCCACGACTGTACACACACACACACACACACCTGCACACTCGCTTACATGCATGCATACACAGTGGCGCAGTGATTATCAGTCAAAGGCACTGCATCTCAATGCTAGAGGTGTCACTACAGACCCTGGTTCGATTCCAGGCTGTATCACAACCGACCGTGATTGGGAGTCCCATAGGATGGCGCACACATGGCCCAGCATCGTCCGGTTTAGGGTTTGGCCGGGGTTGTTGTAAATAAGAATTTGTTCTTAACTGCCTTGCCTAGTTAAATAAAATGTAAATGAACACAGACACACACACAGGCTTAACAGCCTCCTACGGTACATGCTGTGCACACCACAGGCTGTAGTACACAAAGAAAGAAGCATCTTTGTACCACAATAACTCCTTGGTTTGCCCTCACTGATTTCTGTTGGAGGGCAATGAATTTACGCAAATTACAATGCAAGGTCTATGGTCTCGCCATAACAATGAAACACCTGGGGAGGGATGATTGGAGAGAGACAGAGATGTTATTACCCAGGAATAATTGGTTGATTTTCAATTGAATGGAAGTAGATGAGAAGAGAGCTGATTGAAGTGGAATATGCTTATGTGTGCCTACTGCTCAATATTGTTTGAGAATCTGACTGAGTATGTCTGGTGTCTTGTGTATGCAAGTGAGCGCGGTTCTCACTTCAACAGCTTGACTGACTTCACAAAGTGGATCTCCACTCTCCAAATGGAAGAAGAGAAAGACAAACATGGGAGGTGATTATGGTCCCACCAGGAAAAGATGGAGAAGAAATTAAGATTTTAATGACTGTTCAAAAATAACAGTCCCTTCAAACCCTTTATTGCCCAAAAATCTGCCATAGAGAATCCATATTTAATGAGCCGTAGCACGCTCATCCATTCTGCTCTTACCGAAGTGGTGACAGATGTATCTCCCAAGACAGATGCACTGTACATTACTCATCCCTGTAGCATTTTTCAATATCCTTCATTCCCCCCGTATTTGTTTTCCTTTAAAATGAATTATTCTAAATCAGCTGTCTAGTCACCCAGCTGCATTTTATAGTGAGGGAGGGTGCCAGTGTTGTCTTCTGTGCAGATGGTGACTGAATGGCTGGCTACGGCTTGGTGAACACGTCATAGCACCGGCCGTACATGTTCAGAAAGACAGCTTCAGAGAGGGAAGCTGCCGCCTTCCTTCACCGTGGAAACCTAGAACAACCCAGCTTCCAGTTCCAATACTGACTGAAATGTTTTGAGCGCCATGTATGCGTGCACTCTTCATGTCAGGGATGTTTTCAGAACTTGTTCTCTTTTGATATTCATTTCAGCATGCAGCGTTTGCTTGTCACTTACAGCACCTGCTCCCCTACCATCTAATTGTCATTTTACTTTTGTTTGAAGGGTATTTTTTCTTCTTCTAGGCAAACACCTTTTATTCTTTTGCATTCTGCCAAGTGTGTAGCTCCTGTTGGTGTGAATATTCTGAACAGTCCGAAATGATAAAAACATGAATAAAATATTGTCCTTCAGAAAATAAATCTGGTTCATATTCACACCATCCGTCAGTGTAATAACAGGATTTACTCCCTCTTAGGGCCTTGCTTTTGTCCTTGGACATGTTGTTTTGATGGATGTATCTCGGCCCCCTCTCAGGGTAAGAGGTGCTGCTTGAGGCTCTGTGGGCTGTCTGTCTTACAAGGTTTTTCAATTCCATAGTAATCACATGGCACATTACCTGAGGGTCAGATGGAGAGGTCCAGAGAAAGACAGACTACGAATCCAGTACATGTTCATACGTGTTGTGTTTGCAGATGTACTCCTACTTTTGTAAGAGACTGTCTACGATGGGAGACCGTCTTATGTACTTGAGATGTGGAATTGTTGTACAGCAAGTCTCTTTTGATCATGTGTTTTACGAATTATGGCAGAACCTGCTCTTCCATTGAATCATATCGCAGAAGTGTCCTTTCAAATCAGAGCAAATCGAAAAAGGTCTTCCTGTGGACATTCACAGAAGGCAAAAACATAATTCCCACTATGAAAGTGGTGGTGGTGAACAATAGAGCTAAACTATCACACTCAGCGGGTTTAGGCAATAGTGGGTGGGCACGGGGCCGATAAGACCATTAAAAAGCCATATCAGTGACGTTATTGGTGCCCTGTAAAGCAGTGGGAGCCGGTCAGTGTGACGGTGTCTATGGCTGCTCGGGGTACAGAGTACGTAGTACGGAAACCCGAGCTCAGCGCTGACTCATGACACATTTCCTCAGCTGGAAAGAGAAGGATGCCTCCCACAGAAAGCAAGAGAAAAAAACAACACAAAGACCTCATTGCTCACTCCTAACCTAGATGTACTTTACATGAAAGTAACCCAAAGGTCTCTCCTGCCCGATGAGCCAGCCAGAAAAATGGGGATGAGTGAGAGTGTAAATAAATGCAGCTTCCAAATGTGCCGATCTGTGGAGGGAACAGGGCCAGATGGAAGGGAACATTGCCCTGAATGAAACGCAGCACCCTTCGGAACGGACAGTGCATACGATTGACATCTTATTCGGCATATACAATGGCACTGTCTAAATCAAGTAACTGATTCGTCTCCCTCCACCCATGACACACTGATGTGCAAATCAAACACGCCGTCTGAAACGGTTAAATCCTGGCCTTAAGCTACTTATCTGAATACATCCCTGTGCCTTTTCATCTTCTGTATGCCCGATTTGCCAGCTTTCCACAAAACCAATGGTGGAGAGAGGAGAACGGTGCTTGGTAATTTCAGGCTGGTTTGATAGAATGAATGTCTTCTTTAAAAAATCCCCCTCCTGGTTACTTTGTGACCGTTGTCGTGAGCCCAGGAGTCGGTCCATCAGGAATCTTAGGAATCTGTAGGACTCTTCTGGCTCTCATGTGGAGCTAAACAGCTCTGAGATTGGAGACATCTTTCAGAGCAGAGCACAGCACAGGGCCTCAATTTACGGTGACATCGGAATGTAGGCTATTGTAGATGCACAACCAAGGTGTATAACACATTAGCCTAGTTGTACAGATGGGAAAGTACTGTATATAGTGGCAATGTACAGTATATCATTTGAAATAATAGCCTGAAATTGTATTTTCATCTCTAAATCAATTTAATGTGATATAATAACATTTTAGAATTTAATGTATTTTCATAATTTAGAATTCAAGTTCATTTCAATTCCCTGTTTACTTTAGTCTAAACTACATTAGCCGAAATCAGACGATTCCCCTTACCAGGATCAAGTGGACCAGGATCAAGTGGGTTAAAAGTGGGACATCCTGAGCTTTACCCTAGTACTGTAATGATGACAGGAGAAGGAGGGAGGGAGCAGGAAGACGGGGGAGGAGGAGAGGGGGCCAGCCCTCTAAACACCTGCAGTCACAGCATAGGACCCTCATGAGGAGACGACATACGGACCTATATTATTCTCTTATGGACAATGGGAATATGACATAAACTGTTGAAATTATCATTCTATAAATCTTGATCTGAAATCTATGGGATATGTTTTTTGTGGTTTGGAAATAATTCGAGAGAGATTAAGAAACTCTGCGGCTCTAGGCTATAGGGTTATAACTGAGTGAACGTTTAAGCATTTAAGACCTTTTCAAACGGATTTTCGTTGTTTTCGTGTGGAACTTCAGCATCTTAAATTGTTGAGCGAGACGCCCAAGGAATGTAGCGATAACATCTTATTATCTTATTTCTGGTCTCCTACACGAGAAAAAGAAAAAGGTAGGCTACGTTGGCAAGTTCTCTCTTAGACACTTTTTTCAAAATCACAAGTATTTGTTTGTTTGTTTTAGTCAGTGTGTTGAGGGACCAATGTAATTACCAAGAACGAAGGGGTAGCCTACATCTGGAGAGAACGTTTACTCGCTCTTTCTTTTGATGTGTGAGTTCACAGGTAACTGCGATGTTATCAGGAGCCATTGATCGACGTCATGGTCATGAAATGAATTCCTACATAATATGCACAGTCGACAGTTCATGATTCCTCTCCCCCCCCCCCCCCCCCCCCTCAAACAATTACAAGATGAAAACATTTAGAATATAAACAGTTTCAAATTAGAAATAAATTGTTTTTATAATGTTCACAGGACACAAATGTACACAAGTCAAACTTGTAGTCAGAGAAAAAAAATGGGGCTGTGACAAAGGTTAGATTTATAATTGTAGAATAAGTGCTTTATAAACAGCAACCTGAAATTTATTGCTGGGCACACATTTCCCCACTCAAGGGAAAATATTTGTATGAATGTATTTACAGTCTATATATGACGTTCTAATGAAGTGCTTTAAATAACTTGCTATTTAATTTCCTCCCTTTTGCAAGTTATTGTAGCAGATGCAGAAGTACTCTGTGGCCTACTTGATATATTTGGTTAGAAAAATAAGAGCATTCCAGGGCGCATCTGATAAGTACTCCTTTGGGGAGAGAATTTAATGGACGTTATGGACTCAGCTTTTAGTATTCATAATTTATAAACAATCCTATCCAGCAAAGTGCAGATACTACATAATGAATGCTTACATAAAAGTAAAACAGTTATCTGACAACACCCCTAAACTGTCAGAAATGGTTTTCACATTATTTTCTTAGCAATGTATTTTGTATTTGCTGCATGAGGCAGGAAATTCACTGTTACTGTGTGTCTCAGTATGACTGTCTAGCACAAACAGGTCTAGGAATTCTGTCTCCCATGCCCTCACTCAGACACTTACAACAGACACTTACAATCTCACATCACACAGTGGTCTCTTTCTCTCTGTCTCCCTCTCTCACACACACACAAACGTGACAATGAATTATTATCTTTCAGACCTGTCTCTACTATGGATAGTGCCAAGACAGCGACTCGAGCCCTACTCCTCCTGTTGAGTTTCTGTGTTTGCAGTACCTCAGGCCTCCAACAGTCTGCTCCGAGGATACGCCTGTCTTTCAAAGGTGAGTCACTTGACCAGAACACAGGTCTCTCAGACACAGACACTGCTCATATGTCAACTGGCATGGCTTCCAGGATAGCTTGGTAGCAGATATTTTCTATTTTGGCTTTTGTTGTTCTTAGCGAACCTGTCAGCGATCTCAGAAAGTCTTGTGGTTTACATGCACACAATCACGTGCAGGCACGCACACATGCACACACACACACAAATACACACACATATGTTTCCTCTTCTATACATATGTAAAAAAGCTTATATCCTGCCTACTGGCAACAAGTTAATGAGAGAAAACAAAAGGTGGATGTTGCCATTGAGTGGGGGGTGGAAGTGGTGGTCTCTAGTGCCCTTCATAACAGTTGAGCCCACACCCTAAGCCCTCATTAACATAGTACAACATTTTTCTTTGATTTATGTTAATGATTCAATGACAACATTTAACTACGGAGATGAGAAAGATTCTCCAAAATCGATTATTCGATCTGCTTATTCAAATAACTGCTGGGTGTAAAGGAATTGTTACCATACATTTCCATGAATTGTTTACAAGGTTTAGTGTTCGATTTGTTACATTAAATAATGAAGTAATCTCCAGTAAGAAACTGCTAGCCTTTGGCTGCTAACAGCTGAGGACTGCTGGCTAACTGGTAACCACAAAAACAGTCAACAACTTCGGGAGTACAGACCCACAGAAATAGTCTGGCGATCAGTGGCGAAAGTAATAACTGCCGAAAATGCACAGTCAAAGAGGAGAATAATTATTCTGTAAAGAAATATATATATATATTTGAAATAGAGTGATACTAAGACAAAATAAACTTGACATAGTGTGTAAATTGATTAAAATGCTGGAGGTGAATGCTGGATTTTTTTGGGGGGTTGCAAAAGCTGTGTGCATTAATTAAGGAAATAGAAGCCTGGCTCAAATAGAAGCCTGTCTCTAATAAGCTCCTGTTGTGTTCAGGGATTTAAGCAAATAAACTCTCGGGTATTCATTGAAATGTTACGGTAGGTCAAGTACATATAAGCTTAGTTGGTTGCAATGTGATGTGGTAGAGTCTGCCACAGAAGCTAAGCCCACACACCAGTGTTTGCATAATGGTTGCCAATAGTAAGCATAAGCCTGAACTGGTGGTAAACGAACCAAATGGTATTATATTAGATTGCTGGCATATTGAATTGTATGGGATTGCTGTGGATGATATGACATTTATTATTTGCTTGCTGTAACTGTCTCTTGTTCTCTTCCATCATTCACAGAGTGGTGTTGATTTCACAATGAATGCAACCAACGTGTAAAAATCTCAAATATATTTTGTCAGTCAAATCCGCGTAAAGACCTCACTGATATCGTTTGTCAGTCCTATCCACCCACTCACCCCTAAAACCCAATCATCTCCACTTCATTTCCAAGAATAGGTGGAAAATTGGGATTTGCTCCCCTGCTCTGTGTTTTCTGACATTCCAAAGATTGATTGTTCATTGTTTGCGACAGGGACTCTCTTTGTTCAATAAGGCGCCTGTGGAGGAGGGTTTTTGGGGAGGGACGGGGGAGGGGTGCATGTGACTCCCTCCCATGGACGTGATTTAGAGACTGGGACTGGGACTGGGTGAGGGGGGCAGGAGGAGAGGAGGACCACTGAAATGATGCCGGATCAAGATTGTAAATTATATGATCTATGATCAAGGCCCTTCGTGTTTCCTGGTTGATGGGAACTGTGTCTGAGGAAGGGACAAAACAAAAAAGTTTCCAGTGACCCAGGGCAGGGGTGTCAAACCCATTCCATGGAGGTCCTAGTGTCTGCTGGATTTAGTTTTTCCTTTTTAATTAAGACCTAGACAACCAGGTGAGGGAAGTTCCATACTAATCAGTGACCTAAATGTATCAATTAAGTACAAGGGAGGAGGAAACCCTGCAGACACTCGGACCTGAGTTTGACATGTGTGACCTAGAATGGCAGGTAGAAATAGAGGCAGAGAAATATGGATTTTAGGTTGTCTTCTGCATTATGGAGGCAATGGTTTAAAGCCTCACTTGGACTTATTTTACACTTTAAAAGGGTCAGATCGGGACATTTGTCTCAGGTCTTTCATGTCTGGACCTGGTTTACCTGAATCAAATGAGGTATGAAGATACATGAAGTGTTTTTTTTCTTCATCAGATAGTGCCAACACATTGTTACGGCGATGAGGATGGGCGCGGCCAGGCACTGTGTCGTGACTCGGGGGTGTGTGTTGGCATGTTGCTAGTTTTAGCCTGTGCTGTCCACTTTACCCCAGTGGACGGAGCAGATGGACGTTTGCCAGAGAGGCTTGTTATCCTGTGTTTACCTTGTAGGAACAGAACCGGACCTTGCCCCACCTTTTAAGAACCATCCCGTGTCAGCCAGGAGCAGATCCGATTGCGCAGCAGCTTATTTTAGCGGCACATTGACTGCATCCTGTTAACAGTATTCTGACAAACAGTCATCTCAAAGGAAGACGGCAGAGCCCTTTGATGTAAACACAGATGTCCTTACTCTGGCCAGGCTAAAACAGTACGTGCATATGCTGATGTTTGTTCACAAACCTTTGTCAAATGCCATGGGACATTCATCATATGTCCCACATGGACAAACTGAGGGATTTTGTATAGATTACACGTGTGTTTCCACGGTACTTAGTAAATACATCATAGCACATACACGTTTAAAAGCTATTGTACATACAGTAGCAAGAAAAGGTATGTGAACCCTTTGGAATTACCTGGATTTCTGCATAAATTGGTCATAAAATTTGATCTGATCTTCATCTAGGTCACAACAATAGACAAACACAGTCTGCTTAAACTAATAACACAAGCAATTATATGTTTTCATGTCTTTATTGAACACACCCAGTAAACATTCACAGTGCAGGCTGGGAAAAGTATGTGAACCCTTGGATTTAATAACTGGTTGACCCTCCTTTGGCAGCAATAACCTCAGCCAAACGTTTTCTGTAGTTGCGGATCAGACCTGCACAGCGGTGAGGAAGAATTTTGGACCATTCCTCTTTACAAAACTGTTTCAGTTCAGCAATATTCTTGGGATGTCTGGTGTGAACTGCTCTCTTGAGGTCATGCCACAGCATCTCAATCTGGTTGAGGTCAGGATGTATATTTTCTGTTGAAGCCAATTCTGTTGTTGATTTACTTCTGTCTTTTGGGTCTTTGTCCTGTTGCATCAACCAACGTCTTTTGAGCTTCAATTGGCGGACAGATAGCCTAATATTCTCCTGCAAAATGTCTTGATAAACTTGAGAATTCATTTTTTCCGTCAATGATAGCAAGCTGTCCAGGCCCTGAGGCAGCAAAGCAGCCCAAAACCATGATGCTCCCTCCACCATACTTTACAGTTGGGATGAGGTTTTGATGTTGGTGTGCTGAGCCTTTTTTTCTCCACACAGTGTTGTGTGTTCCTTCCAAACAACTCAACTGTAGTTGTATCTGTCCACAGAATATTTTGCCAGGAGCATCCAGGTGCACTTTTGCCAACTTCAGACATGCAGCAATGTTTTTTGGGGACAGCAGTGGCTTCTTTTGTGGTTTCCTTCAATGAACACCATTCTTGTTTAGTGTTTTCCGTATCGTAGACTCATCAACAGAGATGTTAGCATGTTCCAGAGATTTCTGTAAGTCTTTAGCTGATACTATAGGATTCTTCTTAACCTCATCGAGCATTCAGTGCTGAACTTTCTTCATTTATAGACAGCTTCACGACTTATATCTCCCTCACTAACTTTAAGCATCAGCTGTCAGAGCAGCTTACCGATCACTGTACCTGTACACAGCCCATCTGTAAATAGCCCACCCAACTGCCTCATCCCCATATTGTTATTTATTTTTGCTCTTTTGCACCCCGGTATCTCTACTTGCACATCATCATCTGCACATCTATCACTCCAGTGTTAATGCTAAATTGTAATTATTTGGCCCCTATGGCCTATTTATTGCCTTACCTCTCTAATCTTACTACATTTGCGCACACTGTATATAGATTTCTCTGTTGCGTTATTGACTGTATGTTTATTTACTCCATGTGTAAGTCTGTTGTTGTTTTTGTCACACTTCTTTGCTTTATCTTGGCCAGGTCGCAGATGTAAATGATAACTTGTTCTCAACTGGCCTACCTGTTTAAATAAAGGTGCAAAACATTTTTGTCTTACCGTTGACTGATGAACATCAAGGCTTTTACGGGGAGATGTGACGTCTCTTGTCTCTGAATAAATTAATGAATGAATGGGTGTAAAACTCATTCATGGTGCTTTTCCATTAAGACTTGCTCGCACACGAGTGTTTTATGTTCATGTAAGCTCTAGTGCTATTGTGTTTCCCTCAGGAGTGTGACGCTAAAGATTTGTGGCGAGCAGAATCAACAACCTCTGCATCGTTCAAGACGGTTGCTTTGCGAGAAGGTTTTAACGTTCAGCTGGTCATTGTTATGTAAATGCAGGCTGCCTTGGCTCCAAGTCAGAGCAGGTCTGCCAGAGCAATGGCCCAGTGCGACACGGGTGCCGTTCCGCATAGGAGGAAAGAGAACATTTGGAGCCGTTTGTGTAAATCACTCGGGTGGAAGAGAGAGACGGAACACGCGGGGGAAATGCGCCATCACAGAGTGGGTCACTGAACAGACCTGGTTTAAAGGGTTTACTTAGAGTTCCTCATACCGTGTGTCCTCAGAGACCTGCATTAGCATCCATAAAGTTGCACAGTACATTCAGCCAATGCCACAAACTCAATCAGAAGCTTGGAACACATGAAATATTGAAATCTTAAAAGCCTCTTGGAATACGTCCTGAGAAGTTACGTATTTAGTCATTCGCACATTTTCTCTTGGTGTTAGTAGTCTATGTTCTGTAAATGCTGCTGATAGTGAGAAATAAAGCACTTGTAGTCGTTATCAGGGAAACTGCATGGGAAAGATTCAAGGCAATAAACAGAAAGAGCTCATGGCTCCCCCTGCTGGATATTAAGATTTTTTTCTCATCTGCTACAGAACTCATTTTGCATATGATTTACACTAACGCTGTGTCCCTGTGTGTGTCCATGCATATTTGTGCGTCTATGCGTCTCTCTCCTCCGCAGAGTTGTTGGACACCAGAGCAGTCCGTCCCTTCTCCTTCTCCTTCAACACCAGTGACTACCGCATCCTGCTGATGGACCAGGACCAGGGCCGTCTCTACCTGGGCAGCCGGGAGTACCTGGTGGCCCTGGACATGCACAACGTCAACAAGGAGCCCCTCATAGTAAGAACACACATAACCACAACTCCCTCAAAAAGGCCAATGAGACTGGAGGAATCTTTCCTGTGTATGCATAGCTTTACCACAGTTTAATGTGGTAGTATTTTTTTTATTTAACCAGGCAAGTCAGTTAAGAGCAGATTCTTATTGACAATCTATCAGAAAACTGCCTTGTTCAGGGGCAGAACGACAGATTTTTACCTGGTCAGCTCGGGGATTCGATCCAGCAACTTTTCGTTTACTGGACCAACGCTCGAACCACTAGGCTACCTGCCTCCGCATAGTAAAACGATCCTGTAATGTCTGGTATCATTTGTCCCTGACAGATCCATTGGCCAACCTCTGACAAGAGAAGAGGGGAGTGTCGGATGACAGGAAAAGGAGGACAGGTGGGAATGCCTTGTCTTTGTAAAAGAACCCTGGCCCCTCTACCTTTCAGTATTAACTAATGATGTCATACTTTCATGGGTCTTATTTCACAGTTTTGAAAGATAATTGTTTTACACCAACAATTGATAGCATTCCCATGTCTGTGTACACACACCAGGGTGAGTGTGCAAACTTTGTGCGTATGATAGAGCCATGGAACCGCACCCACCTGTACACCTGTGGGACTGGAGCCTACCAACCCATCTGCACCTTTATCAACAGAGGCTGGAAGGCAGAGGTGAGAGGTTCAATATGCCCATTTTAAAAGACAATTAATTGCAGCATATCTGTGCATCTTCACGACCTGCAGCTCAGATTTCTCAAAACTGTGGTACTCAAAACTAGGGCTCAGATTTGAGCTATTTTTCACTATACATTTTGCCATTTCAAAACATTTGATCCTTATATGGCCTTTCTGGTCTCTCTCTTTCCAGGACTATGTGTTCAGGCTAGTTCCTGGATTTACGGAATCAGGGAAGGGAAAATGTTCCTACGACCCTTTCCAAGAGAATATTGCTGCTCTTATCGGTAAGCTTCACCTCACTTGTGCATTCACTTAGTAGACTGCCCAAAATTGGGGCAGTCTCCCCTCCCACTTTCACCGTTTCCTAACCTCTCCTCTCCATCTCTTTCTCTTCCTCCTCTCTTCTCATCTGCAGATGGGAATCTGTATGCGGGGGTCCATGTAGACTTCATGGGGACAGACGCAGCCCTCTTTAGGACCATGGGGGGCAGAACAACAGTCAGGACAGAGCAGTATGACTCCAAGTGGCTCAATGGTGAGTTACTACGCCTGAAAAAGACTGCCATCTTGTAAGGGTGGATTCCCAAAAATGTTGCCATTTTTTCCCCATGGTCCTTCAAGTCAGATACGAACCAGCGCGATCTGACTCTAAGAAATCATGGCAAACTGCTGCTACTGCTGCAGGTTTCTCTTTCTTTCATCACTCCGTTCCTCTCTCTCTCTCTCTGTCCGTCTCAGAGCCCGTGTTCATTCAGATCCAGCAGATTCCTGACAGCTCTGAGAGGAATGATGATAAACTCTACTTCTTCTTCCGGGAGAAGAGTCTGGATACAGGGGGAGGGGCCAGCCCCAGTGTTTTGGCCAGAGTGGGACGAGTGTGTCTGGTGAGAAGGCCTTGCTTGGACCTAGCAGGGTGACCCTGTGAAACTGAGCTACGCCACTCTTGGAGAGACTCTTATTAACTCTATTACTTGAATGACTTACATAATTATAGTTTGACTGCAACATTATGGACAACATTGTGATTGGGGGGATTGTTAAGGGTAAAAAAAAAAGTGTCTTCCACGGAAACAGGCTTCCCTTACCTCTTCCATCCTTTACGTTCCCTCTTCCCAGAATGATGAGGGGGGTCAGAAGTCCCTGGTGAACAGATGGACCACCTTCCTGAAAGCCCGCCTGGTGTGCTCTGTGATCGGAGACGATGGGGTGGAGACCTTGTTTGACGAATTGAGTGAGACAGACCTCAGTGAAAGATTTAGTGATTTCGATAAAGATTTAGTGATTTCAATAAAGATTTAGTGATTTCGATAAAGATTTCGAGATCATTAGTTGTCTATGGAAGTGAATCCTTCACCAGTTCTACAGGAAAATCATTTCTGTCATCCTTTCAGGGGATGTTTTTATCCAGCCAACGCAAGATGAACGCAACCCTGTGGTCTATGCCCTCTTCACAACTGCTGGGTAGGTCATCATTGTATCTGTCCCCTGTTTATACGTAGCCTCTCTCCAATATCCCTTCTCTCTAAAGGCCTGCCCTGTTCTCGCTCCTCAATGCTTTTCTACTCTCATCTAGGACCTGTTGGTTTACCTCTCTCTCCTCCCTCCTCCACTTCTCTGGTTGATGCTGACTGCAATTCCCCCCTCCCCTTGTTTTACCTTCTTTCAACTTCCACCTGACTGTGCTGCTGCTCCAGTTTCAACTGTTCTGCCTTATTATTATTCGACCATGCTGGTCATTTATGAACATTTGAACATCTTGGCCATGTTCTGTTATAATCTCCACCCGGCACAGCCAGAAGAGGACTGGCCACCCCACATAGCCTGGTTCCTCTCTAGGTTTCTTCCTAGGTATTGGCCTTTCTAGGGAGTTTTTCCTAGCCACCGTGCTTCTACACCTGCATTGCTTGCTGTTTGGGGTTTTAGGCTGGGTTTCTGTACAGCACTTTGAGATATCAGCTGATGTACGAAGGGCTATATAAATACATTTGATTTGATTTGATTCTCTCCCAGCTCTGTGTTCAAGGGCTCAGCAGTCTGTGTGTACTCCATGGCTGACATCCGCAACGTGTTCAATGGACCCTTCTCCCACAAACATGGTCATAACTACCAGTGGACAGCCTACACCGGCAAGATTCCTTACCCTCGCCCTGGCACAGTAGGTTCAGACCAGTTACTCACTGAAAACAATCCGTGTATATACATCCCATCAACTGTCACCTCTTTCCAATAGGGAAACGCATTGCTTACACTCTCTCTGTCTCTCTCTGTCTCTGTGTTACTCACGATATATCATTATAGTGTCCAGGAGGAACATTCACCCCGGGCATTCGCACCTCTAAGGACTTCTCAGACGAGGCAGTGAACTTCATGCGAGCCCATCCCCTCATGTACCACCCTGTGTACCCTATCCACCGTCGCCCCCTGGTGGTGAGGACCGGGGTGGACTACCGCTTCACAGCCCTGGTGGTGGACCAGGTGGACGCCGTGGACGGCCGATACGAGGTGCTCTTCCTGGGCACAGGTGAGTGTCTCACCGTCCCAGGGCAATTGGCTGACTGAAGGACTTCATTGCATGTTTGAATTTCACATTTAGTCTTTTGTCCAAATTCGACATGGTGACATCAGACCTCTCTTGTTCCAGATCGTGGCACTGTCCAAAAGGTCATAGTTTTACCCAAGGACCCGAGCACCACGGAGGAGCTCACCCTGGAGGAAGTGGAGGTTTTCAGGGTGTGCCTATATGATTTCTCTAAATATTGTTCACGTTATAGCAAAAGTCTCCAACCACTGTCCTTGGACATTCTTTCAATGGTTACACTTTGTTGATACTTATGTGACACGATGCATTTAATTACAGACACGTGCTGCTGTTAAAACAATGAAGATCTCATCTAAAAGGGTAAGCTGAACTCTCTCTCTCTTCATCGACAGGAAACACTAAAAGAGATATTGTTGACGCTGAGCTCTTGTTTTCATTCTGTCGCTATAGCAACAGCTGTACGTGTCATCGGAGGCAGGGCTTACCCAGGTATCTCTGCATCGTTGTGGGGTATATGGGAGGGCCTGTTCCGACTGCTGTCTGGCACGGGACCCTTACTGCGCCTGGGACGGAGAGAGCTGCTCCGCTTTCACCCCCGCCACCAAGAGGTCAGGACCACAACACACACCAACACAACACACACCACAACCCCTCATCTGATATTGACAGAGAAGGAGTGTCATAAAGCTTTATTAGTCCTTCACTGTGTCTGTCTGTCTGTCTTGTCTTGTCCTGTCTGGTCTTGTCTTGTCTTGTCTTGTCTTGTCTTGTCTGTCTGTCTGTCTGTCTGTGTCTGAATAAATTCATGACTGAATTCATTTCTGTGCTTGTGAAATGTGTTGGATGAACTCTGCTCTGTCTCTCTCACTCAGGAGGAGCAGAAGACAGGATGTGAAACATGGGGATCCACTGCGACAGTGCAGAGGCTTCAATGCCAAAGGTTAGACAAAACACTTAAAAAATATATATATATTTTAGCAGAATTCAGTGACAAAATCAAATCATGTAATAACTAAAACATTAGCAAATAACTGCCATTTAAGATAATCTCCTATTTCTCTCTCTCTCCTTCTTTCTCTCTCTCTCTTCCTCCTTCCCTCCTTCAGTGGAGAATCGTCCTAGAGAGACAGTCCAGTTTGGTGTGGAGGGGAGCAGTACCTTCCTGGAGTGTCAGCCTCGCTCTCCTCAGGCTACAGTCAAGTGGCTCTATCAGAGAGAAGGAAGGAGGAAAGCGGTAAGGAGGAAAATGCATCTATTTCTTCTCTCTGAAAAGAGACCAGTATTATTAAAATATCAAATTCATACCACATTTATTGGTTACACTTGAGCTGTTGGAGCAGTTTACACAGGGGTTATCCATGTTTGATTGACGAAATCAATATACGTACATTTTTTATTTAACCTTTTATTTAACTACGCAAGATATTTAAGGACCCATTCTTATTTACAATGACGGCCTACCCGGTCTAAACCCAAACCCGGACGATGCTGGGCCATTTGTGCCCTGCCCTATGGGAATCCCAATCACTGCAAGTTATGATACAGCCTGGAATTGAACCAGGGTCTGTAGTAATGCCTCTAGCACTGGGATGCAGTACCTTAGACCGCTGCTCCACTCGGGAGCAGAAGTAAAGTTTTTCTTGTTGATATTAATAGTATTAATTATCAGCCAATGTTATTTCAGTTCAAAAATATCTATAGAGAAATAGTCAATCACTTTTGAAACACAAATGAGGCAGATGTGGACCTTGTTCTCCCCCTCACTACCATAACTCTCTCTCCCCCTCACTACCATAACTCTCCCCCCCTCACTACCATAACACTCTCTCTCCCCCTCACTACCATAACACTCTCTCCCCCTCACTACCATAACTCTCTCTCCCCCTCACTACCATAACTCTCTCTCCCCCTCACTACCATAACTCTCTCCCCCTCACTACCATAACTCTCTCACCCCCTCACTACCATAACTCTCTCACCCCCTCACTACCATAACACTCTCTCTCCCCCTCACTACCATAACTCTCTCACCCCCTCACTACCATAACACTCTCTCTCCCCCTCACTACCATAACTCTCTCACCCCCTCACTACCATAACACTCTCTCCCCCTCACTACCATAACTCTCTCTCCCCTCACTACCATAACTCTCTCTCCCCCTCACTACCATAACTCTCTCTCCCCCTCACTACCATAACTCTCCCCCCCTCACTACCATAACACTCTCTCTCCCCCTCACTACCATAACACTCTCTCTCCCCCTCACTACCATAACACTCTCTCCCCCTCACTACCATAACTCTCTCACCCCCTCACTACCATAACACTCTCTCTCCCCCTCACTACCATAACACTCTCTCCCCCTCACTACCATAACACTCTCTCCCCCTCACTACCATAACTCTCTCTCCCCCTCACTACCATAACTCTCTCTCCCCCTCACTACCATAACTCTCTCTCCCCCTCACTACCATAACTCTCCCCCCCTCACTACCATAACACTCTCTCTCCCCCTCACTACCATAACACTCTCTCTCCCCCTCACTACCATAACACTCTCTCCCCCTCACTACCATAACTCTCTCACCCCCTCACTACCATAACACTCTCTCTCCCCCTCACTACCATAACACTCTCTCCCCCTCACTACCATAACTCTCTCTCCCCCTCACTACCATAACTCTCTCACCCCCTCACTACCATAACACTCTCTCTCCCCCTCACTACCATAACACTCTCTCCCCCTCACTACCATAACTCTCTCTCCCCCTCACTACCATAACACTCTCTCCCCCTCACTACCATAACACTCTCTCTCCCCCTCACTACCATACACTCTCTCTCCCCCTCACTACCATAACACTCTCTCCCCCTCACTACCATAACTCTCTCCCCCGCTCACTCCCATAACTCTCTCTCCCCCTCACTACCATAACACTCTCTCTCCCCCTCACTACCATAACACTCTCTCTCCCCCTCACTACCACAACACTCTCTCTCCCCCTCACTACCACAACACTCTCTCTCCCTCACTACCATAACACTCTCTCTCCCCCTCACGACCATAACACTCTCTCTCCCCCTCACGACCACAACACTCTCTCTCCCCCTCACTACCACAACACTCTCTCTCCCCCTCACTACCACAACACTCTCTCTCCCTCACTACCATAACACTCTCTCTCCCCCTCACGACCATAACACTCTCTCCCCCTCACTACCACAACACTCTCTCTCCCCCTCACTACCACAACACTCTCTCTCCCCCTCACGACCATAACACTCTCTCTCCCTCTCACCCCTCAGCTCAACCGGGACAGAGAGTATCTGAAGACAGCCCACGGGATCCTTCTGAAGTCCCTCAGCCAATCGGATGCCGGGCTCTACCACTGCCTGGCCACAGAGAACAACTTCAAACACACTGTGGCCCGGGTGTCACTGCGCATTCTGGACCGAGACATCGTGTTGGCCCTCACCTCCCCTGACAACGACCCCATGACCTCCAACAGCCCTCCCACTGGACGGGGGAGACAACATGACCCCAAGCAGCAGAGGGTCCCTCCAACCCCCCCTTTCACAGACACCCTGTCCCAGCCGGAGGTCAGGCTGATCCACCAGTACTGTCAGTCCTACTGGGAGCAGCTGAGGCACAAGCAGCAACAGCCCAAACGCACTTCCAGGAGACACACAGAGAGCCAGGAGCAAGAGCCGGAGGAGCAACAGCCTAAACGCATCAGCAGAAGACACACAGAGAGCCAGGAGACCCAAGGAGGATAGAGGACTGGACTTCCAACACTAGCCAGCTAGGACACTCCTGTGGTAGACTACAGATCCATGTTTGACACCAAACATGAGTTTCATCTCTCTTTGTACATTGAATGACATGTGATACCGACCCTCACAGAACCCAGTATCTCAGTATAGAAATGTAATATATCGATACGTGTATATATTTTAGGATCATAATAGATCCATGGTTTATTCATGTTTAATGGTTATGACATAAAACAATTGATAAACATTTGCCTTTGCATGCTTTATTCGGTTGGAAATGTGTACATTTTGCTGTTCAGCGTTGAGCGATAATGTTTTGGTGTGATGTACATGTATGTGTGTATTTGTCTACTAATACCATATGTGATATTGTAATTGTGGTGACTCTCTTGTTCTCTCTCACACCTTTGTGACCTATGTTTGTTTGAGGACTCATAGCTATACGGTATTCTTTGAATTGTGTGCGTGGACGGTGGTGGATTGAAAGGGACGTGAGGGATCTTTCAACAAGACAGATCATCTCCACATGTAGAAGAATAAGACGGTAAATCCCATGTGTGTATAATCTCTGTATTACATTATAATACCACATTCCAGCCATATCAAATTGTCACTTTTAATGGGAACAGGTATAAAGAAGACTGTGAAGAAGACCTCACCATATGTTCTAATGATATTGAGCAACATACTGCAATGTGTAGTACAGCAACATACTGTAATGTGTAGTACAGCAACATACTGTAATGTGTTGTACAGAAACATACTGTAATGTGTAGTACAGAAACATACTGCAATGCGTAGTACAGCAACATACTGTAATGTGTAGTACAGCAACATACTGTAATGTGTTGTACAGAAACATACTGTAATGTGTAGTACAGAAACATACTGTAATGTGTTGTACTGAAACATACTGTAATGTGTAGTACAGAAACATACTGTAATGTGTAGTACAGCAACATAATGTAATGTGTTGTACAGAAACATACTGTAATGTGTTGTACAGAAACATACTGTAATGTGTTGTACAGAAACATACTGTAATGTGTTGTACAGAAACATACTGTAATGTGTTGTACAGCAACATACTGTAATGTGTTGTACATAAACATACTGTAATGTGTTGTACAGAAACATACTGTAATGTGTTGTACATACTCAGCATGAGTCCTACACTGGAAATGTTTGAACGGCAAATATAAAGATTATGTGATCCCATCAATCGTTTCTCTGTCTTACGTTCCGTTGATTTCTCTCACATTTGGGACTTTCACACAATCCTTATCTGTAGCATTCTTCTGATGTAAATCTTCGTGAGTCACCTTCCAGTCAGCAACTGATACAAAAACACCAACACAAAAGAGATTAACCGGATCAACCAGACTGTTGAGTCCATGGTTACAGAGTGGAAAATAATACAGGATGGAATGCACTTATCAGTCGTCCCACTCATCGTCATCTTCATCATCATAACCTCCTTCTTCTTCACCTTCATCTGAAACAGAAGAGAGTTATGTCTGTTATGCTGGTATTTATTTTTAGATTCATGAGGATGAACCACAATGCATTTGGTTTATTTGACACATTTGTAGATGGAATATAATACATGAATGAATGAATGATAGATAGATTAGGATGAGAAGGTGTTTACCAGAGGAGTGGATGACTTTACTCCTCTTCTGCATGACCATCATCAGAGCTCCTACGATGCCCTCTGAGTCTGTGTCAGCAGGCGGAGGTGACTCAGGACTGTCTGTGACCTGGGACACAAAGGTCAAAGGTCAATGATCATGTAAACTGAAATATATAGACTTCACTCTCATTGACAAAGACAATTTCTGCATTTGAATAACAAAGTTTAGTTTACGTTTTTGAGCTTCCTCCCCAGGCGGATCTGGTCCAGCAGAGCTCCTCTTCCAACTCCTTCACATCCTCCTGTAGATGCAGGAGCAGGGGGAGGAGGTGGAGCAGGGGCAGGCATGGAGCGCTGGTGGCCAGGGGGAGGGGGAGGGGGAGGGGGAGGGGGAGGAGAAGTATAGGACACAGAGGGTGGAGGGGGTGGGAGTCCGCCTCGGCCGCTTGAGGGGGGTGGAGGTGGCAGGGCTCCACGTGATTGAGGGGGATGGGAGGGGGGTGGTCCTCGCCCTGGCTGTCCTGGGGGAGGGAGCAGGGGGCCTGAGCGACCCCCCCGTGGAGGAGGGGGAGCAGGAGAGGAGGAACAGCTGCCTGGTAGGGGAGGTAGAGAACCCTGTCTACCAGGAGGAAGCTCAGGATCTATATGACATTGGGATGAAAAAAAGGCCAATTTATTAGATTACAAAAAGAGATTGATTTACAGTTAGTTGTAAAAAAGTGAGGAAGTTGGTAACTCTAGACCAGGAGACAGACACTCAGAATGACACTTACCAGTGTGCATGGCCTTTTTGACTGCTTCCATGCCGCCTGAGTTCTCGATGACTTGTTGGATGAGTTGGGAGGTCTCCTCATCCTTCAGCTCAGCCTCACTGATCCCAGCACAGGACAGCAGCTTCTTCAGGTCAGGGTCCAGGTTGTTGGGATCCCAGCCCACATGACTCACATGTCTGAGGAGGAGAGGAGAGAGAGGGAGAGGAACATACACCTGAGTGAGTACCTCAGAAATGTATGAGTGGCAAGCTTGGATTCTGTCCTGGTTTGTAAATTAGACAAATTGAGGACAGACAATTTGATGATAGGTGTCATGTAACTACATGTATTGTGATAGCTTATGAAGGCTTTATTTTACCGCCTGATTATATGTGTGTGCTTCGTATCCACTCACGTAAACCCACTGGGTGCTCCAATGTCTGCTTTGGAGAGTTTACTGCCCTTCCTCTTGTCCTTCTTCTTGTCCTTTTTCCCCTTACTGACAAAGGCAGGAGCAGGCACAGGTGTGACGGAGCGGTAGCGTGAAGCCTGGATGTCTGGGTTCTGGATGTCTATGGTTGCCACAGAGGGAGAAGCGAGACTCCCAGGTCCTGGATTACAATTGATGTGTACATGTATGAAACACATTGTATGTTTACATATTGGGTCAGTTGGTATTGGTGTCTGAGGTATAACACGTACAATGGGATTAGGGATACTCACCTTTACCTCTGTCTGTAAGTAAAACACACATATGAAGAAAAGGAAAAAGGATTCTTTAGTGATTACTTCAGACACCCGCATCCAAATGTCCGTGGTATTAGTATGTCAGTCTTACCATTGGAAGGCAGGGGGCGCTGCTTCTTCTCTGAGACTGTGAGAAGGAGAAAAGAAGGGAACAGGAAACGAGAGGATGTCAGTTTAGATAATGTCTTCTCATCTCCAACACAACCTTTTCCATTGAAAAGCCACAGCTAACCTCTATGGAACCACACCGTACAATATTTGTTCTGTTTTCCATTTCAGAGATACACCACCGTTGAAAACATTTGGAGTTACTTAGAAATGTCCTTGTTTTTGAAAGAAATTGAAAGGAGATGAAAGGACATTTTTTGTCCATTACAATAACATCAAATTGATCAGAAACACAGTGTGTACATTGTTAATGTTATAAATGACTATTGTAGCTGGAAACGGCTGATTTTTAATGGAATATCTACACAGGCGTACAGAGGCCCATTACCAGCAACCATCACTCCTGTGTTCCAATGGCACGTTGCTAGCTAAAACACCAGTCTCAACATCAACAGTGAAGAGGCGACTCCGGAATGCTGGCCTTTTAGGCAGAATTGCAAAGCAAAAGACATATCTCAGCCTGGCCAATAAAAAGAAAAGATTAAGATGGGCAAAAGAACACAGACACTGGACAGAGGAACTCTGCCTAGAAGGCCAGCATCCGGAATCACCTCTTCACTGTTGACGTCGAGGTTGCTGATAATGGGACTCTGTACGCCTATGTAGATATTCCATTGAAAATCAGCTGTTTCCAGCCACAATAATAATTTACAACATTAACAATGTCTACACTGTATTTCTGATCAATTTGATGTTATTTTAATGGACAAAAAAAATGCTTTTCATTCAAAAACAAGGACATTTCTAAGTGACCCCAAACTTTGAACAGTCGTGTGTATTATTTCAAATATGACAAATAACAACCACGAACAACAACCATTGACAACCAAATAACGCAAAACACAATGTTTCTGTCCTGGATCCTACAACAAATGACCTGACCTTGACGGTTTCTCTGGTTTATCTTGTCTTCCACTGCACATAGGAATGTTTCAGACTCTTGTTCATTCACAAAGTTCAGCCCCACTTGGCAGTCCTGCATTGTATTGGAGTGAACTATGACATATCTTGGCATACATTTGCAGAAGGAGAAATACAAATGGACAATCACTCAACTTTGGATTTACAATCAAGCCATCATCATGAGCATCCAGGGCATATTCATGTTTTGCTTACATCTGCAGCAAATGCATGGAAGAAGGGTCGGGGGCTGTGGTAGACCATTTGGTTATAGAGCTCCTGCTCCCAGGTCAGCTGTCCTTTCTGGGGGGAAAAACAACTGTTAGCATAACTGTAGCTTAAACTGACAGTGGACAATATTGCAACTGATCCTTCAGGCTCTCAGCTCATGGTAAACTCAATAGTGGATAATACTACAACTGATCCTTCAGGCTCTCAGCTCATTGTAAACTCAACCGTGGACAATATTACAACTGATCCTTCAGGCTCTCAGCTCATGGTAAACTCAACAATGGACAATATTACAACTGATCCTTCAGGCTCTCAGCTCATGGTAAACTCAACAAAGTATCCTTATCTAGACTGGGTTACTATACACATTTTGTGACAACTGCTAATGTAAAAATGGCTTTTTAAAGAAATATGATTGATTGATTGATAGATAGATAGATAGATAGATAGATAGATAGATAGATAGATAGATAGATAGATATTCGACCATCATTATAGCTGACGTTACATATTCCTGTTACCTTGACATCGAAGAGGCGTATAAAGTAGGAGCGACGAGGGTTGTCCTTGGTGAAGCAGGCCACCCCAGTGTGCTGCAGGCTCCAGCAGGTGGGACTATGTGGCAGGGCCATATACAGCTGCACCACAGCCGTGGCCAGGGACTACACACACGCACACACACACACACACACACACACACACACACACACACACACACACACACACACACACACACACACACACACACACACACACACACACACACACACACACACACACACACACACACACACACACACACACACACACACACACACACACACACACACACACTTTATATGTTGGCTCCTGATAAGTGCACATCGGAAAAGTGCAATTAAAATGCTGACTATAGATGATTTTACTCTGGACAGGCTGTGGTCAGGTTAAGAGCAAACATTTAGGACAATCGGAAGTTTATCAGTTTATCATTTATCAGGAGTCGACTATACAGAGCCAAGTTACCTGTGATATGAGCTTACAATCTGCTGCTTGGTACTCTGTTGTGGGTCGAAAAGTTATTGGGTAGTTGCCAGAGCAAACACCTGCCCCATTAATGTCATCACATTTTCTGTAGTAGGACTTTTTAGATCTTGTGTTTTGTTAGAATTATCATCTACCACTGCAGGCTTGGGCCTACTTCAGAAACCAGGAAGTTGGAATGTGAAAAAAAAGCAGACTGCACATACTCATATGTGACTGAGTTTAACTGCTGCCTCTGATTCTGTCACCAGAGGAAGTGGTTTACACCAGCATTTCCTGTAATTTACTCATGTCTGTTTTAAAGTCATTGCATAGAGACTCTTGGTGGACATGCAAAATGTCATTTAATTGTTTGAATTTCTAACAATAGATTACTTTTAAAGTTACCAAATGTCCATGTTACATCAAATGCCATTGCCAATGCACTATATAAACATAGCAGAGCAACAGTATGAATGGTTCATTCAGTCCCTGAAAAAGATAAACAACAAGGATGAGGCTGAAGCACTGGCGACCAGAAGATTGCCCAATCATATCTTACTGTATACAAAGAAGATGTAAAAAATGTGTTTTATCCACGGACTGGGGAAATTGACACACAGGAAAATTGATAAAAGGTTAGAATTCACAGATATACCATAACCTGTATTTAGAGTTGATACATATTCTCTCAATAAGTACTCTCAGCTGGCAAACGCTACCGGTGTGGCCGTGCCTTTAAAGTACCCTCATAACCCCACACCAATCTGCAGTAGCACACCAACCATACAGTTTCCTCTACCAAACACTCTCCTACATACCAAACACTCAAACACCAGTCATATTGTTTCCTATATACCAACCATCCAGTTTCCTAGTACCAATCATTCAACCAGATAGCTTCCTACATACCAAACACCAACCAAATATACCAATCCTCCCCTCCCTCCTTGATTCCCAGGAAGGACTTACAGCACACCTCCTCCCCAGGAGGTCCTCCAGCCTCTCATTCTCCTGTGAGCTCAGCAGAGAGCTGGGACTGTACCCCTGAACTCCTTTAGACTTAGATCCCAGACTCATAGTTCCCTCTCAGAATATCCACTTAGTACCAAAGAGGAGCTGATCATTGATGTGCCTGGCTGTCCTCTTCCTCAAACAGGCACTAACAAGTTGAAATGACGCAGGCGGTTTCTCTTCTGCCTTCTACAATGTGTTATATGCACAGAAAGCAGGAAATGGACAATTACAGTTCCCCCCCCCCCCTTAATCTCGCCCATGATGATGATCACGTTTGAATGGCGTTGCTTCTATTTCATGGTCTGACTAAGAAGTCTCTTTTAAGTTTTAGTCATTGTTTCTTTTCTTAAAACGTCAACCTCTTCTCAGGCACTCAGTTTCCTCTACTTGGACCACACATTAACGTGACAGATGTCATAAAAGAGAACAAACCAGATTCAAAAGATTTCATTACATGAAACTTTATTGGCCGAATAACTCCATTTTTAAAAGACCAAATATAGACAGTCTCCATGCTCTCTTAAAAAGATCAATTGATCAACATCTTTATACAGGCCTCCCCTATTCAGGAATTTCTCAGACTTACTCAGAAAAGCAAAGTCCAACGATAGCAGATGACATCATACTACTTCTGCTCTCTGACTGACTAGCGACACGGAGGTCAGTATTGAGTTTGTGTTGAGTGGACATTTGTTTGTACAATCACACCAACAGCCCTCTCTGCCCCTAATCATTTGCATTCAATGTTGACTAGACTACATTTCATATATTTGTTTGGTATGTACCACATGACAGATAAAAAAACAAAACAATATAAAAGTTTGAAATATCCATTTAAAGTTGCTGGATATAATATAAAGTTCACATAAATGTTTTTAAACCAATCAGTCATGAGGAATTGGGAGGGTCATCCCTTCTGTCATTATCACGGCTGATAGCTGCACTTATAGGAAAATGTCTGACTGTGTTATGCTAACATGAGCTTGGTACCATGGAAAAAAAAACTGACAGGAATGATCAAACCTTAGGGATACTCTATAGAGTCAATACATCTAGTAATATGTATGGGCATAGGGCAAAAACACTGTACAAATTCTGGATTTGATTAAAAATAACACAAATTCCTTGATTTATAAATGACAATCATAGAGAAAATTACATAACATACTGTACAATCTTGTTTGAAAATAAAAAACTTCCCATAAAGATAAAAATAACAATAGATCCATTTCATTTCTTTATGTGTAAAAAATATCTCATTGAAAATTCAAGGGAGGTAAATGATGAAGCCATTCATTGGTATACGAACATATGCTATCATTACCCTCAGAACCTGTTGTCTCTGCGACAACTTTATTAGTGCCTCAAAACAACATACTGAAAGCAAACCACAATGTTTGTCACCTCAGAGCTGCTGCTTTTGAGTTGCTGGTTCTGTTTCCCACCCCGTACAAGACCTACCACCACATAATGCCATCTTGTGGGGGAATTTTAATGATATATTCTTTTCCATGTCCAGCCAAGGCCCTCTCATTTGGCTATGGTTAAATAATGTGCACATCGTGGAGGAATTTGATGTTTGGGATAGATTTGGTTGGCATTTTGCTGGTATTACTGTTTATTATGGTCTGTTGCTAGTGCCCGCCTCCGCTCCGAGACTCTCCGGACACCCAGTCAAGGATGATGAATGACGTACTCATCACCATGAAGACGAAGCCTAACGCTGCAAAACAGGCGGCCTGCAGATAAAGAGCGAGGCAAAAAGAGAGGGATGTGAGCAAATTCTCAGACATTGATTCATAAGCTTGACTGTACTATTTACTGCTACATCGCTAAACAAGACGAGACAACAGATTGAGGTTTTACCATAATCTTTGGTATGGATTTTAAAGGCTCTGTTTCTTCAGGAACAATCCTGATGTAGAAGATTCCCGGGAGGATGAAGATCAGGCTGGGTGCAGAGGTCGCTCCTAGGGTGGGAAGGGGGAAGAGGTGGAGGAACGGATAGCGGTAGGAATGCAGGGGTGAAGAGGAGGAGGTAGGGGAGTGGTCGAATGTTAACATTTTCAACAGGAACAAAACTACGAGAGGCCATTAAAGTAGTACTCATTTTAGTTTCTACTTTGTATAACAATAGTCTGTGAATCTTAACTAGGTTTGCACTGAAACCACAACCAGTCATTTTACATGTCTCCGTCTCGGCACACTTACCAATGATGCCGAAGATGTCTCGAATGGTGGGCACGAAGATGACCAATAGGTTGACGATGACGAGGAGACACACGGCGATGGAGATGTGGTGAGCCCAGTGGAAGGGCTTCTCTGGGAACAGCAGCTGCAGCAGGGCCCTGCGGATCTGCAGAGGGGGACAGAGAGGTGTCACCAGGCCTGCATCACACACCATGGCTGTGTCCATTTGTGACGCAGACTATGTCTCAGGAGAAGCAGGTCAAATACGTTCTTGAAACCTGTTAGCCAATTAGCGACCTAGCAGGGGGGGGGGGGTCTTGCGGGATCAAGAGCTTAATTATCCTCATACTGCAGTAACTTCAGTGCTTATATTGGAATAAAGAGGAATTAAAGTAACATTACTGGGCCCTTCAAGCCAATATGAGAATACATTAACACAAGCCAGCATTGACACTGTTCAGGGCTACAAGGTAGATTTGACTCTCACCGGAAAGAGTACCACAGGAACAGTAAGGGTAACAGCAACCAGGACAGCCATACGCACACACAGGATCAGTGTGTCCAATGGGTCCACTTTAATGTATGTATGAAGGAGCTCGGAATCTACTCCACCTAAAACACAGAGAAACCGAGAATGGTAATTATACTTCCAGACACAGATGCCTTAAAAAGGTCTTAAACACAAAGAGAAGTTCATTTACCAGTGCTCCAATTCCTGACTTCTCAAAATGGTAGCGACACGGTAACAAGATGAGTGAACAGTCTGAACATAAATAAGTACTTCAAAATTCTCATTGCCTGAGGAGCAGTGTCTTACCAAAGAAGGTGAGGTAACCGAAGATGGCGGTCAGCCCGTACATGACGAACATGGCCAGAATGGAGATGTTGGCAACCGTCTGCATGCGTTTCTTGGTGGCGCTAAGGTCAAAGTGCACAGACAGAGATCGATTAGTAGCTGAATTTGGCAGTAACTGTATGTGTGTGAACCACGTGGATATGTGTTGCATCTCTAATCGGAACTGTGTCAAGTCATGACTTACTCTCGTAACTCTGTGTAGATGGGAAGCACCTCAGGATGGCAGACAAAAGCGAAAGCCAGGATGGGGATGGTATATGCTGTCTGAAAACAAAACAGACCATGAATTAAATGGTTCAAAACTACAAACAGAACTTGCAGCTCATTGGAGTATAATAAACACATATAGCCACAACAAGTCCTTAACTCCATACTGTATACCGTTGTCTCATTTCATTTGAAACTAGTTTTCCTCTCTGACCTTCATGTTGATGGTGAAGGACTGTGCTTCACAGAAGTCCACATCAGAGGAGACAAATGAGTGGTTATCATGACTCTCCCCCAGGACGGACACTAAGTGGTTATCTTGACTGGTTATCTTCTCCAGTGGACACGGGATGTTGAACTTCTTATAGATCACCTAGTGGGAGGGACCAACTGACTGTTTAGTCAAGCACTGACGTACTGACTAGCCTGGTCCCGGGTCTGTTTGTGCTTGTATAGCCAACTTGTGTGGTCGTTGACCATTACAACCATGGGAGTGGGCGAGACAGCACAAACAGATCTGGGACCAGGCTATGTATTGCTCAGTTGGTTGGCAGATTGGTTAGAAGGTTGATGGCAAAGAAGACTCACAGAGATGAGGAAGAAAACCATACAGGAGAGAGAGAAGCCACTGGTGTAACCAAGGTAACCTGTGAAGTAATGACAAGAATACAGCGTGTTCAATAGAGCCATGTCACTCTGTCCTCGTGTGTGACCGAGGAAACATACCAAGATGTCGCATGAGTGAGAGTGGAAAGACGATGATGACGCTTACGATGATGATCAGGTACTTCCCATCCAAGTACCACTCTCTGACCGACAGCAGGGACATTAGACAACAAAGAACAGGCCAACTGTCATGTCAATCCATCAAATAACACTTTAAAAGGCCCTGTTTTACAGCCGACGTGATGAAATGACAGTAACAACTGCCCTCTAGAGACACTTACCCAGTATTGTCCTTCAGGCCCAGAAAGGCCTGCATGACCAACGGGAGCTCTGACTTCACAATGAACAGGTAGCTGGACATCGCTACGGGAAACGGAAAACAACAACGCGTTGACACACAACGCTATGACGGAAGCATTTTCAACCACACTTGTACTTGCACTTAAGCGGGGAACATTCACGAGGCTTACATATGATAACATAAGCCAACCATGGCTTGGCGGTCACATAATATACGGTACCTCCAATGTTGTGCATGGTGATGATGGAGCCAGCCAACACTTTGCCTGGTTGTCCAAAAGCACGGTGCCCTAGCTGCTCATAGGCGCGGATGCCTGAAAGAACACACACACACACACAGGCATGTTAATATTGTCTCTGTGGTTGTTGCTTTCAGGCGAACCATCACATCCTTTCAGCCACGTACTCTAGTTCCTTGGACATCTTAAGTAATGGTAGGCTATACTACAAACGTTCTTGGTTTCAGTAAAGAGATAGGTATCTTGGTGAAATACCAGCATCTTACCTACAACTCCTGCACTTCTCAGGAGGAGGTGGATGGAATAGGCAGACAAAATGGCGATGCATAGCAACAGGATACTGAAACAAAAACACACATTAATCATAACACTGATCTCGTAACAGGACAACGCTCTGTAATTAGTCTAACTAGCTAAATCAACATATCAGTACTACATTTGGCACGGCCTCATCAATGCCTCAGTAGTCTCGCGGTTCCAGACAGCTTAACGGCCGGAGTTAAGGCTAATGACTCAGTAAATCTATCGCTGACACAATTTCTCTGGCCGTTACAGTACACCTAGGCCATGTGAATGGCCATCACAGGTGTGACTTGTTTGTGACGCAGCTCCCTGGCCTGCCAGTCCACCCCTTCCCGATGGACACACAGGACTGATCCAGGCAGACCTGCCTTTGATCTGATCACTACAAGCTATTTATAACCCCAAATCTGATTTAGGAGAGCAGTGTGTGTATGAGGACACAAATATACACACACTGATAGGCCAGCCCACATACTCAGACACGGGAAGCGACTGCGAACACAAACAAACGGTGACACGGCCATACGACACAGATCAGGCTAAACCGTATCCTTCGATCACACCTTGTGTGTGCATCCTTGGCTCCGCCCGTCTAAAAAGCATGTGACTAGTAGAGGGGGGGCGTTTATGTCATTAAGTGAACATGTTATACAGTCAACAGACTTCTCAATAATGTACACACACACACACACATAGCCAGAATGTCACACCCATAATAGCCCTACTGTTTTCTTGTAAAACAAACAAATGTTTCCCGTGATGGATCTGCTGGCGAGCACTGGGTCTGGTATGGCCTGGATAGTGTATTTATCATAGTGTCATCACAACCAGTGTCATTCTTTAACCCTATTGGGTATATAGCCTGGACACACACACACATGTGCACACACACGCGCGCGCGCACACACACACACACACACACCTTTCAGCTCAGATCTGTCTGATCTGAGGTCATGGTAGGGCTGCATGTGACGTCAAGCCTTAAGTAACCACAGTGATATTGCCAAAGAAGGAGGACTAGCGCGGCCTGTGTTGTGTTGGCATGGTAACTTACAGGAAGAGGACGATTCCGGTGTTTGACATGGCGTATGCTAGTCCCAGAATTCCACTGCCCATGATGGCATTGCTGAGATTAAAGATGGACATTCCAAATGACGTCTTCCCCTCAAACTATGGTCCGGAAAGAAAGGAAAGAATTACACATACAGAATGGGCTGGAGAACATCTAGTTTTAGTTTACGTTTGCTCTTATACCTGTGTAGTAACAATGTAATTACACTAGTAACAAGAGACTGATTTCTCATGCGCACACATTTGACCTTTGAACTAAGGCTGAGCACTCACATCAGTGAACTGAGGTGCCTTTATTCCTGGGCTCTTCCCTGGCAGGAACTCATCTCGCTCTGCCATGAACTCCAGCCCGTCAAACCTAGAGAGAAAATAAACACATTTAGAAACAAGAAAGCCGTGGTACCACTGTGACACAACTCAAAAACTCAAAAATACAAAGATCAACGGGTAGCAAGATCACATATTCATTACCCGTCCGTTAGCATTGCTGTGAGTAATGAAATGCAGACAGGTAGCCTGTTGATGTGTTAGGGTTTCTGGTGAAGCAAGAGACTCACCCATCTTCTAAATTGAGCTTATCTGGACCAAGGTCCCTGCTATGTTGCCCGTTCATCTTTTGGAGCTCCAAACCTCTCCCAACATCCATGGCTGTGCTGGGGATGAAGATCCTGTGGACCAAGTCTCAAATGCAACCTATGGAAATAAAGAGCACAGAGTTGAAGTTTAAATTCGGCCTCAGATTGTTCTCCGGTAATATTGGAAGGGGGTCCTAAAGACATTACTCTGATGCTGATGATTACACATGGTGCCATCAACCACTAGACTAATTCTAATAAAGGTCATGTTAAACACCATGGGTTCTTTAAAAGTTAAATAAGATAGGACTATACTTTGTTGAACATACTCCTGAAGAATAACTGTCTGACAGTCTATATTTGGCTCTTAGAATATACAAGACGTTTGATGGGTTGTCCAGACGGAAAGTCTGTTGTGGAAAGCATGGTGCTGGTGTAATGAGATGACTATAACAGCTGACCTCAGGACAGACCTGATGACACTGGAGTTAGCCTAAACTCTCCTGACTATGGATGCAGTCACTAGGCTTGACATGACTAGGTAGAGGAAAGGCCACTGGGTTCGGAGAGAAACGCTGGACGGAGAACACAACGCACAATAGAAATAGTTGAAAAAGGGGCTAAACATGATTTGTGTTATTGATTTGTGTTATTGTATAACCTTATGTTCCCCTCTATAATACAGCATTGTCCTCTGTGTGACCTTAAGATACTTTTTTATCCAGAAATGTAATCAAGGCTGCATGAAGGGCTACTCTCAGTGTTGACCTACAGCAGAACTACCAAACACATGGTCTTAATTAACCAATGCGGGTCCACAATATTTAAAACCCATTGCCAGGATAAAGGGAAATACTGTTGAAGCATGGGTGTGGGGGGGAGGGGGGTGTAAAGCTATTTGAATCTTATGTGCCAGGAAAGGCTTTAAATAACAAATGTTGTCTATGGACTTAATGTTGTGCTAATCTTCTATGGGCAACACAAAGCAAACATGGAGAGTAGTTTCTGTGTTCCCAGTTCACACTCCCTAGTCTCAGTGCCACTGTGTCATGGGTCCGCTAGGCTGCATCCCAAACAGGACCCTATTCCCTATAGTGCACTATACTTGACCAGGTCCCATATGGCTCTGGTAAAAGTAGTGCACAATGTCGGGAATAGGGTGCTGTTATTAATGAGCTATACAACACTCATTTGAAAAGTCAACAGTGAGTTTACCATGGGTCATAAACAGTGTGCTTTACATTGTTTTGTGAATGAGAATAACTAGACAGAACTGGGTTGCTACCAGTTGGTTTGCTAACAGTTGGTTTGCTACCAGTTGGGTTGCTACCAGTTGGTTTGCTACCAGTTGGTTTGCTACCAGTTGGTTTGCTACCAATTGGTTTGCTACCAGTTCTGTCTAGAGGAGTTTTGGTCAGGAAAGACAGCATGCCACCACCCTTCGTTGGGTTGAAATCACCCAAGGACTAGAAAACAACCACATATGAAACTTACATCAAATCAAATCAAATGTATTTATATCAAATCAAATCAAATTTATTTATATAGCCCTTCGTACATCAGCTGATATCTCAAAGTGCTGTACAGAAACCCAGCCTAAAACCCCAAACAGCAAGCAATGCAGGTGTAGAAGAAGGTGTACATAGCTCATAACCTATTCCTCTAAATAGCTATTGCAAAAATATGACCATACATATAGACAAAGTGAAACGTTGATAAAACAGTGGCTGATACTACCAATTTTACCTAAACCTTTAAGTCAACTTTTAGACCTGAGTAGAACTGACCATCGGTGTGTCATGAGCCTCCCAGTCCACCACATTAGCAGCGCTGTGCTTCAGACTCCCACCACATGGCCCTTGTCTGATGCAAAACTGCCTCTATTGACAGTTGCCCTTCCATTGTTTCAACAGCTCACACACTATTACAACACACTACAACTCACACAGCTACTTACCCAGATAGTGGAGGGGAACTTCTGTTACCTTTGGGATGGATATATTTTTGGAATCCACCACTGTCTGTGTTGTTGATATCCACTGAGGACTTTTTTCCCCTCTCTAAAGCTCCTTGGGCTGAGGAAGGGAGACAGAGAGAGAGCTTAGGACATGCTTGAGAGAGAGAGAGAGAGAGAGAGAGAGAGAGCTTAGGACATGCTTGAGAGAGAGAGAGAGAGAGAGAGAGAGAGAGAGAGAGAGAGAGAGAGAGGAGTCTGATAACACACCTCCCCTCTTTAACCCTTTGTTAAACCTGTCGGTCAAATAATGTTGAGTTAGTCTGGTTGTGAATGGAATCTAGTGGTAGCTACACGTCTACATTCAAGAGATCCTGTTTAACTTGATGGACGTGAGCAAAACATTCTGTACGTTTTTCACATTTATGGTCCCAAACTATGAAACAGCGTGGAAGCTAACAGTATAGTACAATAATGGGTTGCCGTCTCTCTCTATCTCCATAGTAAGACCATCAGAATTAGTAGTTAGGGGTGGCTATTTAACATTGCCGTTGAGGTATTCGGGGTAGACGGGATCAGCGAGAGAGTTGCATCCTGCTCGATTCAAGGCCACAGCGCCTTAATTAGCTTAGGATGTAAGTGAAAGCACTTCGGTTACCTGCATTGTGCTTCTGCTTTAAGACTGTAAACATTCCAAACGCAAAAAATGTATCATGTGCCTGAACAGAGATGGACACCAGTTAGGTCAGCATAGACAGAGACAGGCAGCGTTGCACAGAATACATAGGAAATTGTCAAACAATCATTGGGTTCTGCTTGGGAGAATTCCAACTCTCATTGAGCCTGATGTTTACACTCAGAAATATGTGTAGTAAAAGACATACAAAATGTAGGCCACTAGTTGTTCAAAATGGGTTTGATCACGTCTATTTTCTGGTTGGTTAATAAAGTTCAAACTAAGTCAGTTATATACAGTGCATTCAGAAAGTATTCAGACCCCTTGACATTTTCCACATTTTGTTACGTTACAGCCTTACTATAAAATGAATTAAATTGTTGTTTTTCCTCATCAATCTACACACAATACCCTATAATGACAAAGCAAAAACAGTTTAAAAAAAACTCAATTTTAGCAAATGTATAAAAAACTCTAACTGAAATATCACATTTACATAAGAACTCAGACCCTTTACTCAGTACTTTGTTGAAGCACCTTTGGCAGCAATTACAGCCTCGAGTCTTCTTGGGTATGACGCTACAAGCTTGGCACACCTGTATTTGGGAAGTTTCTCCCATTCTTCTCTGCAGATCCTCTCAAGCTCTGTCAGGTTGGATGGGGAGCATCGCTGCACAGCTATTTTCAGGTCTCTCAAGAGATGTTCGATCGGTTTCAAGCCCGAGCTCTAGCTGGGCCACTAAAGGACATTAGAGACTTGTCCCGATGCCACTTCTGCATTGTCTTGGCTGTGTGCTTATGGGTTTTGTTGTGTTGGAAGGTGAACCTTCGACCCAGTCTGAGGTCATTCAGAGTGACCATCAGGTTCTTGGTCACCTACCTGACCAAGGGCCTTCCCCCCGATTGCTTAGTTTGGGCGGGTGGCCAGCTCTAGGAAGAGTCTTGGTGGTTCCAAACTTCTTCTATTAAGAATGATGGAGGTCACTGTGTTCTTGGGGACCTTCAACGCTGCAGAAATGTTTCGCCACACTTCCCAGACCTGTGCCTCAACACAATCCTGTCTCAGAGCTCGAAGGACAATTCTTTTGACCTCATAGTTTGGTTTTTGCTCTGACAGGCATTGTCAACTGTTGGACCTTATATAGACAGATGTGTGCCTTTCCAAATCATGTCCAATCAATTGAATTTTCCACAGGTGGACTCCAATCCAGTTGTAGAATAACATCTCAAGGATGATCCATGGAAACAGGATGCACCTGAGCCTTTCGAGTCTCATAGCAAACTACTTATGTACAGTGCCTTGCGAAAGTATTCGGCCCCCTTGAACTTTGCGACCTTTTGCCACATTTCAGGCTTCAAACATAAAGATATAAAACTGTATTTTTTGGTGAAGAATCAACAACAAGTGGGACACAATCATGAAGTGGAACGACATTTATTGGATATTTCAAACTTTTTTAACAAATCAAAAACTGAAAAATTGGGCGTGCAAAATTATTCAGCCCCTTTACTTTCAGTGCAGCAAACTCTCTCCAGAAGTTCAGTGAGGATCTCTGAATGATCCAATGTTGACCTAAATGACTAATGATGATAAATACAATCCACCTGTGTGTAATCAAGTCTCCGTAAAAAATGCACCTGCACTGTGATAGTCTCAGAGGTCCGTTAAAAGCGCAGAGAGCATCATGAAGAACAAGGAACACACCAGGCAGGTCCGAGATACTGTTGTGAAGAAGTTTAAAGCCGGATTTGGATACAAAAAGATTTCCCAAGCTTTAAACATCCCAAGGAGCACTGTGCAAGCGATAATATTGAAATGGAAGGAGTATCAGACCACTGCAAATCTACAAAGACCTGGCCGTCCCTCTAAACTTTCAGCTCATACAAGGAGAAGACTGATCAGAGATGCAGCCAAGAGGCCCATGATCACTCTGGATGAACTGCAGAGATCTACAGCTGAGGTGGGAGACTCTGTCCATAGGACAACAATCAGTCGTATATTGCACAAATCTGGCCTTTATGGAAGAGTGGCAAGAAGAAAGCCATTTCTTAAAGATATCCATAAAAAGTGTTGTTTAAAGTTTGCCACAAGCCACCTGGGAGACACACCAAACATGTGGAAGAAGGTGCTCTGGTCAGATGAAACCAAAATGGAACTTTTTGGCAACAATGCAAAACGTTATGTTTGGCGTAAAAGCAACACGGCTCATCACCCTAAACACACCATCCCCACTGTCAAACATGGTGGTGGCAGCATCATGGTTTGGGCCTGCTTTTCTTCAGCAGGGACAGGGAAGATGGTTAAAATTGATGGGAAGATGGATGGAGCCAAATACAGGACCATTCTGGAAGAAAACCTGATGGAGTCTGCAAAAGACCTGAGACTGGGACAGAGATTTGTCTTCCAACAAGACAATGATCCAAAACATAAAGCAAAATCTACAATGGAATGGTTCAAAAATAAACATATCCAGGTGTTAGAATGGCCAAGTCAAAGTCCAGACCTGAATCCAATCGAGAATCTGTGGAAAGAAATGAAAACTGCTGTTCACAAATGCTCAACATCCAACCTCACTGAGCTCGAGCTGTTTTGCAAGGAGGAATGGGAAAAAATTTCAGTCTCTCGATGTGCAAAACTGATAGAGACATACCCCAAGCGACTTACAGCTGTAATCGCAGCAAAAGGTGGCGCTACAAAGTATTAACTTAAGGGGGCTGAATAATTTTGCACGCCCAATTTTTCAGTTTTTGATTTGTTAAAAAAGTTTGAAATATCCAATAAATGTCGTTCCACTTCATGATTGTGTCCCACTTGTTGTTGATTCTTCACAAAAAAAATACAGTTTTATATCTTTATGTTTGAAGCCTGAAATGTGGCAAAAGGTCGCAAAGTTCAAGGGGGCGAATACTTTCGCAAGGCACTGTAAATACGGTATTTCTATTTTTAATAGATTTGCTGTTTTCTGTTTTCGCTTTGTCATTATGGGGTATTGTGTTCAGATTGAAGAGGATTTTTTATTTATTTAATCCATTTTAGAATATGGCTGTAATGTAACAAAATGTGTAAAAAGTCAAGGGTTCTTAAAACTTACCGAATGCAGTATATGAGTTCGGGAATGCACCCCCCCCAACCAACATCTACATTTACTTAATCGACCATGACACAAAGGAAGGTCACAGCTACCGCGAAAACAGAAAGCTGACGTTTCCATTGAGCTGACGTTTCCATTGACTGAAACGTCAGTACATTATTTCCTTGTAGTACTTGACAATTGTAAATTATCTTTCTGAAATTTGACTGATGTCACCACTGTATTTCTTAATTTTACAGCAGTGTGCTAAATTAGGGTCACACAGAGTGTTTCTTGGTAGTCTTAAACAAATGTACTTTGAAACAAAAGTATACAACCTCACACACATGGTTATGGGCTCAAAAAAAGAAGACACGTGTACCATGTCAGATATAAAATGTATTCCATTTTGAGTTTGCATCCCAATAATACACTTCATATACATCACAGGAGACTGAAATATAACAGAACCGTTTGACGAAAAGAAAACACCGGACTTTCGGGGGGTTGTTTGATATGATGTTTATTAATTATGAAATTATTATTATATTAATAACATTCCACCCATGAGGGCCACTAAAGGGGCGATTTGGTCATTTGACTGCAGGAAAGGCCTACGACTATGGCTGATATTAAATTAAAACTGCATTTTGGTTAACACGCCATGAAGATGAATGACTCTTATTTCAATTAAATGATGCATGATTGTCATCTCAGTACTTGTAGCCAAATTGAATGTAAAATAAAGAATTACTTAAATGTATCCCAACACTAAGTTTACAGTAGAATGGTCGTCTTACTTTTAATGTTGTTACTATCGCTACATTCAAAAGCAAAAGTACTGTACGTTTCATGACCCACATGGCGTCTGCGGAATGGTGTCAGATCGTCGACAGCAGGACATGTCCTTGTACTCACCTCTCTTACTGGTCTGTAACAGACAGGTCTCCCTCCGCAAGAGCAGAAAGGTCAGGACCCACCAAGGAAGGATGGCCAATATACTGTAAATGCTTCAGTTGCAGGTAATGCAGCTGCTCGTCATGTTTCAAATGACGCCGCTAAACCAGGGAGTCCTCTTTGGAACTGCACGAGAAGAGCTAAAGTAGGAGTGAAGGGGGAGAAAATGCGCGGGAGTAGAGGCAGATACTTGCACTTAGCCCCTCCCGGTACCTACACTTGACGTGATCTGTTCCTTAGCACAATCAACAGATCATCACTATGAGGAGTATGTAGTGGGGGAATGTTCACTCAGGAGGCAAAACTATTATCTACAGAAGGTTTTCAAATTCTCTACTACAGGACACTGAAGCTCTGTGCCCACATTGATCTGAGAATAAAGTTGTCGTTAGGCATAAAAAATAAAAATGTTCGGCTATCTAACTAAAACTTCCATAGCAAGGCTGAACAAGTTCACTGGAAACTACTGCCATCAATCAGCACTATTTGTGTCGTAAATCAAATTGGGGAAATATAAAGAATATAGGGACTCTAATGTTTGCGCAACAGCTTCCTCCGCGCTTGACATGCAAAGCTGAACGACCACAGATGTAAATGTAAAAATTCTTAGTAACCATAGGAAGTATATGAAACCTTAGCATAGCCAACTCCACATTTGATCTCTACAGAATTTGACAATTGTCCAAATACATGGGTGATTTTGCTATATGATCATACTTTAGTCCTGATGCCATATAGAGTGACTAAAGGCAGCACGGAAGGGCACAATGAATACAGGAGTATTATTCAATTGACAACAGTCTGTTTTCTGATGATAAACACTCATGCTCATTTTGCATTATTGATGAAGAGCAACAGATCACTCTGTGTTGGAGTTTAGCATCCACTGTCATTTGATTACACAACACCAACCGTAAGCTTTGGGATGCTTGCCCTATGGTGAGAAGGCAGCCTCTGAATGTGATCATGTGAAATATGTTACAGAAGTATGAGACAATAGAATGCTGACAATTTAGAAAAACGAGTGTCTTTATTTGACTAATAAATCCATATCGCAGATTGATAACACATATAAACCACTACATGGGGGAAATGTCAGTGTGTTGCTATATTTTCCTTTATTATGCACCCAGGAAAAGAAGCTACAGCAAGCCTCAGGATTGGATGCATGGCCCTGAGGGCGGCTACACACAAAGAACTGCCTGCCAAAGTTTGGCCCCGCCTTCTTGACTGTGAGGCGTAAACGGGGTTCGCCATGTACCTCACAGGGGGGCGATGGGGACGACCCACGCAGGACTGTCTTCCAGAACCCCCCCCTACAGTAGGATCTGACGCCAGGGCCTCCTCTTTCTCCTGGTTCTGACGACTACAACACTCGATGTCACAGGAAGGCCAAAAAGATCATCAAGGACAACAACCACCCGAGCCACTGCCTGTTCACCCCGCTATCATCCAGAAGGCGAGGTCAGTACAGGTGCATCAAAGCTTGGACCGAGAGACTGAAAAACAGCTTCTATCTCAAAGCCATCAGACTGTTAAACAGCCACCACTAACATTGAGTGGCTGCTGCCAACATACTGACTCAACTCCAGCCACTTTAATAATTACAAACGGGATGTAATAAATGTATCACTAGTCACTTTAAACAATGCCACTTTATATAATGTTTACATACCCTACATTACTCATCTCATATGTATATACTGTACTGTATACCATCTACTGCATCTTGCCTATGCCGTTCGGCCATCGCTCATCCATATATTTATATGTACATATTCTTATTCATTCCTTTACACTTGTGTGTATAAGGTAGTTGTTGTGAAAGTGTTAGGTTACTTGTTAGATATTACTGCATGGTCGGAACTAGAAGGACAAGCATTTCGCTACACTCGCATTAACATCTACTAAACATGTGTATGTGACCAATACAATTTGATTTGATTTGACACTGACCCCTTCCACTTGAACTCCCTGGGGGTTGTCTTGAGGCTTTGGGCCAGCCTTTAGTGTCTTACTCTTTATGGGACAAATGACTCCTGCTTAACGTCCTCTTCTTTCCAGAGCTTGTCCCTGCTCTCAGTGGATTCAGGTACTCTCAGGTCTCCCCAGCCTCCTGAGATACTGATAGTGGGTCCTTGCACCCAACCCAAGTCCCCCTGCATATGGCCTACTCACCTCCCAGCTTCCAAAATGGATTCAGCCCGATACTGAAGCAGCTTGTAAAACTGCAGTTCGAACAGTTTCCATTCAGGCTTTTCTGGGTCAGCTCGTGGGATAACCATATCTGTTTCATGTCAGTCTTCACACCTGTGAAAAAGCAAGTGGGCACACAGACTGGAAGAAACACTCAGATCACATGAGAAACACGTGATGGCTTTTCAGTACAACAACAAGTAAACAATTGAAACTTTCCATTACAATATTTCTTCAAATATTGAAAGTCATGGGACAAATCATATGATAAAAGTATTTTTTCTCCCCTGTGCTGTGTGAGAACAGCCCTTCCCTCGTTGTCCAGGACATGCTGCTCCTCACTGGAGAACTCTCCCTGGTCTCCATAGCATTCAACGGTCATCTTGTGGTTTTTGGTCAGCAGGCCGGTCAGGCCCTCCACTGCAGAAAATGGGGTGGCACTGTCTTTGCAGTAAGTATCACCACCTATTTAATAAACCAATTAAGAAGGTACATTTTATGAGTGTGTACAGTGGCAAGAAAAAGTAGGTGAACCCTTTGGAAATACTTAGATTTCTGCATAAATTGATCATAACATTTGATCTGATCTTCATCTAGAGCTTGTTCATTTCTATGCCTATGTAGGCTACTGTAGCCTACCATGTTATACAATAAATGTTAAGATTGATACATTTGCATCTGTTGGCCATCAACTAGCCTGTTAATTTCTATGCCTATGCAGGCTACTGTAGCCTACCATTTTATACAATAAATATGTTGAAATGACGGTATCACTGGAGTCATTACAAATCAGTTTGTGCCACACTTGTGTTGACTACCTGGAGCTTGCAAACTGATTTAATAAATAGCCTATAACTTCAGTTTGTTGTTGTTGTAGCCTTGTGTTATTATGCAATTATTATTGGGCATGGTTGGAAAAAGTACTAAATTGTCATATTTGAGTTAAAGTAAAGATACCTTAATAGAAAATGACTCAAGTAAAAGTGAAAGTCACCCAGTAAAATACAATTTGAGTATAAGTCTAAAAGTATTTGGTTTTAAATATACTTAAGTATCAAAAGTAAATGGAATTGATAAAAAATGTACGTATGTATCAAAATTAAAAGTATAAACCATTTAAAGTCCTTATATTAAGCACAATTGTCTAGTTTTTGTTGTTGTTGACAGATTAACAGGGGCACACTCCAACACATAATTGCAAACGAAGCATTGTGTTTAGTGAGCCCGCCAGATCAGAGGCAGTAGAGATGACCAGGGATGTTCTCTTGATAAGTGTGTGAATTGGACCATTTTCGCGTCAAAATGTAACTAGTACTTTGGGGTGTCTGGGAGGATGTATGTAGTAAAAAGTACATTATTTTCTTTAGGAATGTAGTAAAGTAAAAGTAAAAGTTGGCAAAAATATAAATAGTATAGTACAGATACCCCAAAAACTACTTAAGTAGTAATTTTAAGTATTTTTTACTTAAGTACTTTACACCACTGACGTTTAGTTAATGAAATCGGAAGTTATCGATTGTGATCATGGTCACAGTTCTATCGCAATTGCTGATCAGCTGTTGTTAGAATGCATTAGATTGATATTTTTTTAAAATTGTTTTATTTAACCTTTATTTAACTAGGCAAGACAGTTAAGAACACATTCTTATTTACAATGACGGCCTACGCCGGCCAAACCCGGACGATGCTGGGCCAATTGTGTGCCACCTTATGGGACTCCCAATCACTGCCGGATGTGATGCAGCCTGGATTCGAACCAGGGACTGCAGTGAAGCACAGTGTTACAAACAGTCAGATTAGGCTACAGGTTCAAACAAATAATTAACACAGGCTGTTGTTGACAAGCATAGGCCTATTCAGTTCATAACCATATTATTAACATTTGATTTAGTTATTTAAATTACAACCCCATCCTCTGTAGTATATTCCAGCAGGCTATTGTACCACGAAAGCACTTCTTACCATGAAAATCGCTTCGCAATTCTTGTTGAATGTCAATTTGAACTAAACAAGCTGCTAAATCGTTAAACGTACATCTTGCCTAGGCTATTGTGTGGTCTATCTGAAATTAGATGTAGGCCTATCAGGGGCTATAGGCTACCTGCATCTAGCTAACCAAACCATGGCAAAGTTAAATTACAATCATAAACCCAGATTTTAGTAAGTAGGCTTAGCCTATGTCTATTGAAATGACAAGTCAATCTCCCAAATAGGCCATTTATAATGGTTTGTAGTCTTAACATCTTGCACGTAATAAACATTAGTTTTTTAAAGTTTAATAAAGGAGAATTATATTTTCTCTTGTAACATATTCAAATTCACATTAGTCACATTAGCTCACAGTTATTATTTTGATGGAAAAACGAATTCCTTAATTCGGTTGATACTGTTATGGAAAATTGTTTGTTGGCTAAATGTGGCAACTCCCCTTGCTGCGAAAAAAAATAATAATTTTGTGCTAGTTTTCAGGCCTTGTTGGCTGGTTATGAATAGTCATTAGTCTAGAATGTGTGCTAGACCTGGCAACCGTGGATGAAAACGACTGAATCTGGGTTTGCGTGATCCTGAAGATCAACATTTTGGAAAGTAATGAATGATCCCAACCGCTGCGTCCACGACTGAAGCTGAAATAGGAGTTATAACCTTCAATACGAGTTATAAACTTCAACAACAGCAGGTCTCCTTTCACAGACAAAACACAGAATGACAGATACAGTAGCTAATGTTAAATTGCCAGAGTTCAAATTGAAGTAGAGAAGTGATGTCACGTGTATTGTACAATCGCACATTTATGATAATAGTTTGTTAGATTATCAAACTAGCCTGAGTGCCAGTCTGTTTTTACTATAATGCCTGACAACTCCTTATCACTCATTGGCATGCCAAACATGTTTAGCTTGACAATAGCCTTTTTAATTCCAGTTTTGAGACCGTATGTCATTAATGTCCAAAGTGACAATCTTTAATCATGGTTTTACAGCACTCTTGACAAACTTTTCACGTTTTTTTACATTTTGGATTACAACATTGAAAATGCAGCCTGCAAAAACGTGCGGATTGGATAACAAGGAACTAAACCGTAAATACGTATATTGCATGGAAGAAAAAAACTTGATACCAAGAAACCCTACATCTGAAAACGCCCCTAATTGCAGTCTGCAATTATATCCTTCTCGTTATTTTGGACTTTTATTTGACATTTTGAAAATATTTTTGCTCAAAGTAAAACAAAACAAAACAAATCTCAAATCGGGTGCACGGTAGCTATCTAATTCCACCTTCCAAACGTTGTGATCCTCGACGTAGGGGGCAGTCTTTCACCGCTCTGTCCCTAATGTCTACTCCCGTTGCTTCCGTGCGCAATGACTTTCAACGTGCTCAAGCCAAAGAGGCGCACATTGGTCGGGAAACCTGGGTGGGTAAGCTAACGATGAGCTAGCTAGTCCACGCAGACTGGGAAGTGTCAAATTCTCTGAACCCTGCCGGTTATCTTGATTTCGATATACGACTATGAAATAACGTCGACTTTTGGCAACACAAGTGCAACGATATTGGAGGTGAGTGATTTAGCAAGCTAGCGATGCACTTGACTTGTTTTAGCTCTTGCGGCTATCTATCGTTAAATAGCTAACGTCAATTTGCCTAACAAACTAGTTAGTTAGTCTGATCACAGATGGCTAACTAGCTATAGTAGGAGTCTTTGTTTTGACAGTTCTGACAACTAACGTTAACTACCTAAGTCAACTAGCTAGCTAGGGATAACCAAGACAATGTGAACGTTTTAGCTCGCTTGCTTGCTTGCTAAAGTAGTTAACCGTTAGCTAGTTGATAATCTTCGTGTTGGGTAGACTCAACTCTGCTAACATAACCATAGTTCATCCATTTTGAACTAACTAGTTTACTAATCGTAGTTAGATAACGACTCCTAACTAGCTTAGAACATGATTGGCAAGTTAGCCTATCTAACGTTGATTGAATGACATCTAGCCAGCCAATGAGTTAGCTAACGTTAGTGTCTGGGAATTGTAGGTAACGTTAATTCATTGGACAGCCTTGAAATGAATTTGACAGCCAGTCTACGTTACAGCAGGAGACTGACTGTAAAAGTTATCTAACGTTAGATGCTGCAACAATATCCCAAGAGACATGCAGATCTCTTAAGTGTATAAATTATGATGTGTAGGCCGTCATTGTAAATAAGAATGTGTTCTTAACTGACTAGCCTAATTAAAATAAAGGTTACATTTAAAATTAAATGTAAAACATGATAGCTAGCTTCTTGCTCAAGTGGGAGAATGTTAGGCTAAAAACTGAGCATGTAAACAAATGCTGTAACATAATTTACAAATGTAGTTGCTTTTTTCATTGCACTCACGGGCCTTTACCCTGACAACAAAGATCACAAGAAAGTGACAGAGGGACTGGTTAAACTCATCTAATCACCTAATCTGACTCTTGATGACTGACTGGGCTGCCAAATGTATTCTCTAAATTTTAGCTACTTGTCAGCAACCTTTGGAGTCAAATTAAATCATAGTTTTACCTCGGGTTAGTTGCGCTTTCAACTGTAACATCATTGGTTACTATTTGTGGCAATGAACAGTATGATGATCCCTAAATGCCCCTGGGCGGTGTGTTTCCTTCCTCCACTCCCACAGTGAGCACTAATGAGGCAGGAGGATTGAAGGAAGAAGCAGGTGTCCTTGTGGTGCATTGGGAGACAGCAGTCAGGAGGAGGACAGGATGCTGGAGGTAGAGGAGTCAGGCCCAATGGGGGCTGAGGGAGATGAGGAGATGGAGCTGTGTGGCGGTGACCTGAGAGTGGAGGTGATGAGGCTGAATTTGGAGCTCCAGGAGGCCAACGAGGAGAAACTGCAGGCGGCCCGGTATGGCCTGGTGGTGCTAGAGGAGAGCGCCGAACTGAAGAAGAAGCACACCCAGCTGGAGGAGGAGCACGAGACTCTCAAACATGAGCTGCAGCAGCTAAAAGAGGTCAGCAGAATCTCAGTCATTTTTCTAAAAAGCAGAAACACTATAATCGGGCCATTAAAATAAATGTTCAATATAGCTAATATAAACCTTACTTGCACACGTACAGCTACTACTATGTGTGCATGGTGCTGACATTGTCTGTGGTTGAGTTGAGACGAGACCTCGTTCATACGTTTCTTATGGCTTTGTCTAACACTAAGTACTTCCGTGTGAACAAGTGCCAGTCACACATGTCTATCTATTAACCAACCTGGGATTCGCCAAACAACGGGCTTGCTGTTAGTACCCAAATCAAATTTTATTTGTCACATACACATGGTTAGCAGATGTTAATGCGAGTGTAGCGAAATGCTTGTGCTTCTAGTTCCGACAATGCAGTAATAACCAACAAGTAATCTAACTAACAATTCCAAAACTACTGTCTTATACACAGTGTAAGGGGATAAAGAATATGTACATAAGGATATATGAATGAGTGATGGTACAGAGCAGCATAGGCAAGATACAGTAGATGGTATCGAGTACAGTATATACATATGAGATGAGTATGTAAACAAAGTGGCATAGTTAAAGTGGCTAGTGATACATGTATTACATAAGGATGCAGTCGATGATATAGAGTACAGTATATACGTATGCATATGAGATGAATAATGTAGGGTAAGTAACATTATATAAGGTAGCATTGTTTAAAGTGGCTAGTGATATATTTACATCATTTCCCATCAATTCCCATTATTAAAGTGGCTGGAGTTGAGTCAGTGTCAGTGTGTTGGCAGCAGCCACTCAATGTTAGTGAGTCAAATTTGATTTGATTACCCAAGCTTTTAGCAAAGTGGTTCTGATCTAAGAAATCATCACAATCATAATGTTGCTAGGTAGCTGTTAATCCAGTGTTGCATAGCGAGTTATTCATTGCCTACTGAACATTTGATAGGTCCCTTAAAGATACTCTATCATGTTGTTGCATGTTACTAGCTTGGCTGAATGAAAGTTCCCCAAGACTCAAAACGAGGCCTGGTGTTTATATGAATAATTCAGTTTGTGTGATCAGGAGGACAGGTCAGTTTCTGCTTCTGTAGTGCCATACGATGTTGATGTGTATAGATATGTTACAGTTTATCTCTACTAGAAATGTTCCATATGCACAAAAAGCTTATTTCTCTCAAATGTGTTCACATCCCTGTTAGTGATCATTTCTCATTTGCCAAGATAATCCATCCACCTGAGAGGTGTGGCATATCAAGAAGCTGATTAAACAGCATGATCATTACACAGGTGCTGGGGACAATACAATACCACTTTAAAATGTGCAGTTTTGTCACACAACACAATGCCACGGATGTCTCATGTTTTGAGGGAGTGTGCAATTGGCATTCTTACTGCAGGAATGTCCACCAGAGCGGTTTTCAGATAATTTGTTAATTTCTCGACCATACGCCGCTCCAACGTTGTTTTGGAAGTACATCCAACCGGCCTCACAACTGCAGACCACCTGTATGGCGTTATGTGGGCGAGTGGTTTTCTGGTGTCAACTTTGTGAACAGAGTGCCCCGTGATGGCAGTGGGGTTATGGTATGGGCAGGCATAAGCAATTTGAATGCTCAGAAATACCATGTAGAGATGAGGCCCATTTCTTTTTAAGGTATCTGTGACCAACAGATGCATGTCTGCATTCCCAGTCATGTGAAAACCATTCATTAGGGCCTAATTAATTTATTTAAATTGACTGATTTCCTCATATGAACTGTAACTCAGTAAAATTGTTGTATTTAAAAAAAATTGTTCAGTATAATTCCAATGCTCATCTAAGATGCTTTTTCTGATGCAGACAACATTATGGTATTAGGGGTAAACATACCAGGGAAAAACACCTATCAGAGTCAAAGCACACATCATTATCACTGTATAAAGGTTATTAAGTGTCATTCAAATAAAGAAATAATCTGAATATATTGTAATTGTATTTATTCACATTTGGGTAATATTGTTTTTGACCACTCATTCCAACTAGGCCCCTTGCCTACCTTCTAACAGACCCTGTACAGTTGAAGTCGATGTTTACATACACTTTTTCAACCACTCCACACATTTCTTGTTAACAAACTATAGTTTTGGCAAGTCGGTTAGGACATCTACTTTGTGCATGACACAAGTAATTATTCCAACAATTGTTTACAGACAGATTATTTCACTTATAATTCACTGTATCACAATTCCAGAAGTTTACATACACTAAGTTGACTGTCTTTAACAGCTTGGGAAATTCCAAAAATGGTGTCATGGCTTTAGAAGCTTCTGATAGGCTAATTGACATCGTTTGAGTCAATTGGAGGTGTATCTGTGGATGTATTTCAAGGCCTACCTTCAAACTCAGTGCCTCTTTGCTGGACATCATGGGAAAATCTAAAGAAATCAGCCAAGACTGCAGATTTTTTTCTTCTTCTAGAACTCTACAAGTCTGGTTCATCCTTGGGAGCAATTTCCAAACACCTGAAGGTACCATGTTCATCTGTAAAAACAATAGTACGTAAGTTTAAACACCATGGGACCACGCAGCTGTCATACCGCTCAGGAAAGAGACGCATTCTGTCTCCTAGAGATTAATGTACTTTTGTTTGAAAAGTCAATCCCAGAACAACAGCAAAGGACCTTGTGAAGATGCTGGAGGAAACGGGTACAGAAGTATCTATATCCACAGTAAAACAAGTCCAATATTGACATAACCTGGAAGTCCGCTCAGCAAGGAAGAAGCCACTGCTCCAAATCCGCCATAAAAAAAGCCAGACTAAGGTTTGCAACTGCACATGGGAACAAAGATGGTACTTTTTCGAGAAATGTCATCTGGTCTGATGAAACAAAAATGGAACTGTTTGGCCATAATGACCATTGTTATGTTTGGGGGGAAAGGGGGAGGCTTGCAAGTAGAAGAACACCATCCAAACTGAAGCGGAGGGTGGGGGGGGGTGCTTTGCTGCAGGAGGGACTGGTGCACTTCACAAAATGGATGACATCATGAGAGAGGAAAATGATGTGGGTATATTAAAGCAACATCTCAAGACATCAGCCAGGAAGTTAAAGCTTGGTCACAAATGGGTCTTCCAAATGGCCAATGACCCCAAGCATACTTCCAAAGCTGTGGAAAAATGGCTTAAGGACAGCAAAGTCAAGGTATTGGAGTGGCCATCACAAAGTCCTGACCTCAATCCTATAGGAAATTAGTGGGCAGAACTAAAAAAGCGTGTGCGAGCAAGGAGGCCTACAAACCTGACTGTTACACCAGCTCTGTCAGGAGGAACGGGCCAAAATTCACCCAACTTATTGTGGGAAGCTTGTGGAAGGCTACCCGTAACGTTTGACCTAAGTTAAACACTTTTATAGGCAATACACTCAATTACTATTTGGTAGCATGTAAACTTCTGACCCAGTGGGAATGTGATGAAAGAAATTAAATCTGAAATAAATAATTCTCTCTACTATTATTCTGACATTTCACATTCTAAAATGAAGTGGTGATCCTAACTGACCTAAGACAGGGAATTCTTACTAGGATTAAATGTCAGGAATTGTGAAACTCAGTTTAAATGTATTTGGCTAAGGTGTATGTAAACTTCCGACTTCAACTGTACATATGCATAGCATGTTCTGGGTAAACACCACATTTTATGCAACTGAATGACTTGTGCACATTTCTTTTTGTTCATTACCTCCTGCAACAACATGACCGAGAACCCAACAACCTGGTGTTCAATTGTGTAATTTAGTAGACGTTCTTATCCAGAGTGACTTGCAGTTATCAGGATGAGTAGAGGTAACTGAAGTAAGCCTCAATTGTTTTAGGTTGGTCTTGTTGAGATTGCTGCTGTGCTCTGAGAGTCTGTCTCCACCTGCACTCCCAGTATCAACCAAATCTAATTCACTAACCACATTTTGTTTTTTTAATCACACATTTTTCACTTCAATGTTACATGTGAAAGGAAAGCTGCTATGGGGCATACTTGTATTTTACATATTAATTAGTTCCAATTGCAGTATGACTTCAAGAGATTTTGGGTTCTATACCACCCCTATAATGTTGTGATGTTAAATGAGTATAAGCTGTTTGCTTAGAAGTTGTAACTATCAAATTACATTTGTGGGGTAAAGTGAACAAAGTTGTCATTTGAGAGAATGTATTCCTCTTTGACTTGTCTCAGATGAAACTGGTTTGTACCACATTCTCAACTGATGACACGTAGGCATAAGATATGCATGGGATGTACTTAATATTCAAGACTGCTCAGGTTTCGACAGCTGGTCTGTGGAGTCCTATTACCAGTGCCACCGATATACATCTTTGTAGTCTTGGGTCTAAGTAGATGTGCCACTTGGCACCGTGTTTTAATTTCCAGCTTGCCTTTCATGGTGCACCCCACTGATGACCCATGTGCCTTACATACCACCATATGGTGGTCACACGAACAACTGGACACCCAAATAAATGGCACTTTTTTTTTGTTGTCTTTGTCTGTCTGTGGTCTCTGGCAGACTCTGGATGACGCCCAAGTAAATTCCGCTCTTTTTGCTTTGTCTGTGTGTGCAACTAGGCTCTGTCAGACTCGGTGACCTGCCACAAGCGTGCAACAGCATATGGGGAGACCCGTGAGGAGTGCCTGTTGGAGGAGACTGCCAGCAAGGAGGCTGCCATGGCAACCAGCATGGCTGAGTTGCAGGCCGAGTTACGGCAGGCGCGCCTCGCTCTGGGCAACGCTCACGCTGAGATAGACCGACAGGCCGGCCTCTCCTCCCAGCTGAAGAAGGTATTAATAGCTATCATTCACTGACATACCTAATGCTTTACACACCACTATTCACTTATATGGAAGAATGTAACTATTTAGTAGCATTTGTACATCTCTCCATCTAACAGAGAAATGTAGGTCTCAGTTAAATAGGCTCATTTTACACTCTACTTCCTGCTAGTTTCTTGTGTGTCAAGAGCAGTGTGCAGTGCTTCCATAACATTGTGTTATTAGTTCAACTGTATGCTGAGAGTGTGTGTTTTTCCCAGGAGTGTGAGTGTTCAGAGCTGGAGAAGGGCCACATGAGGAATGAGATGAAGGAGTATAAGGTGCGGGAGCTCCGTCAGCTCCAGGACAACAGTGAGCTGGAGGAGGAGAACACCTGTCTGCAGAAACAGGTGTCTGTACTCAAGGAGAACCAGGTTAGAGCTCCTCCCTTCTAACCACTCATCTAACTGATAATAATACTCAGTTAACACAACAGGGCCTTGTTCAGTAGGGAGAATGTTTTTGAAACTGGGAGGAAAAAGCTGAACCTGTCCAGTTAAAAACACTGCTTTTAGTTTTCTATTGCTACAGTGTGCCCTACTGAACACAACCCTGGTCTCCCATCAGCACCTCCAGTACAACAGCCAGTAGTTGGGCCAAAATACTCCTATTCTTCTCAAAAGGGTCATGGAATGTGTACCTCGAATGACTCAGTACCTTGTGTAACCGCTGAGAAATGTGCAACGTCATAACAAACGTTAAAAGTGTGTTAGTTAAAAAATATATATATTTTTTGCCCAATTTCGAGGTATCCAATTGTTAGCCGTTACTGTCTTGTCTCATCGCTACAAGTCCCGTACGAGCTCGGAGAGACGAAGGTCGAGAGCCATGCACAACCCAACCAAGCCACACTGTTGCTTAATAGTTGGGCCAAAATACTCCTATTCTTCTCAAAAGGGTCATGGAATGTGTACCTCGAATGACTCAGTACCTTGTGTAACCGCTGAGAAATGTGCAACTTCATAACAAACGTTAGGAGTGTGTTCGTTAATTATTATTATTTTTTACCCAATTTCGAGGTATCCAATTGTTAGTCGTTACTGTCTTGTCTCATCGCTACAAGTCCCGTACGAGCTCGGAGAGACGAAGGTCGAGAGCCATGTGTCCTCCGAAACACAACCCAACCAAGCCACACTGGTGCTTAACACAGAGCTGCACCAATGTGTCGGAGGAAATACCGTACGCCTAGCGACCTGGTCAGCGTGCACTGCTCCCGGCCTGCCACAGTTGTCGCTAGTGCGTGATGAGACAAGGATATCCCTACCTGCCAAACCCTCCCTAACCCGGACGATGCTAGGACAATTATGTGTTTCCCCCCATGGACCTCCCGGCTGCGACAGAGCCTGGGCTCGAACCCAGAGTCTCTGGTGGCACAGCCTTAGACCACTGCGCCACCCGGGAGGCCCTGGAGAGTGTTAGTTTCTTAATGGGGGGTTTCAGATCATTCTGTGGTAGTGCTGAGCAATTAGTGTTTTTAAAATAACATTTTTTTTTTTTTTTAGGTCGGTTCGATTATTTAAAAAAAGATATTGTTTTTAGTTTTGATTATTTGGGTTTAATGCTGTAACACAGAATAAAACAATGCATTCCCGTGATGGTAGTGACTGCCCATTACTGCTTATCACTTATTAACCATTTATTCAAATTACTTTAATAAAATATTTCAGTTGTATATATTACATTTGTTGTATTTAATTACTTTATTATTTCATCTCATCTCTATATAGCTGCTACCCATGCTGTCTGACAAAATCAGTACTTTGTAAATAAGGCCTACTTTTGACTGAATATTAACTAGCAATCACTTTGATCATGTATTTTCAGGTAGAGATACCTTGCGAAGCGACACTTGCTCTCTATATCCCTCATGATCGCGCATTCTTGTCTCTCATAACAGGCGTAAAAGAAACACAGAACGGACAAGTAGATGTTCAATGGATTATGGTCATTGTAGCTAGTTTAGTGCATAAAATGTGGTAATTATGCAGAATATTGGCTTGTTGGAAACTACATCTCCCTACTACATCACACAGTTCAGGCTGGATCTGATCTCTCTATAGAAACCGCAATGTGCGCCTTGAGCTCACAGGAAATAAACTAGCAGAATATAATTTAAGGTAAAATAACTGTTAATCGCTCAGCACTATATTGTGTTTGGTAGGCTTCTATTCTTCCTGTCCATTAAGTTTCCGTCTCCTACTGGGTTTAGACTATGAGGGTGTGTGATGAGTATTCTTTCCAAGTGGTTCATGAATAAGGGCTAGCCTTGTGTGTTGGGTTTGGCTGACAGTGCCTTCCCCTGTCGGTCTGACACACACACTCATTGTTGGGGAGTCATCTCAGATGGGATACAATGGCATCTCTGATGTGGGAAGTCTCTACGAACAATCGGGACAGATTTGATTCTCATCCTGGTCACGCATAAGCATACTGTAAATGTGATGTAAACTCATCTTACTCATCAACAAAAAGCTGAGGGATGGGCCTGGAGAAATGTAACCACTCTCAGATTAATAGACAGCTATGGATGGAAGGACTGACCATCCATGATATCAACATTATTGTTTTAACCATGTTATGAGGCTATACATTTACAATGTTTATAAACATTCGAGGAAAACCAGCTTATATTTTGGGTTCTCATGGAGTGTGACATTTGAACTAAGCTCATGAGGCATTTATAAGTTATATTCTTCAAGAATCAATTAATATATAATTTGTAAGTTCAAAAATAGTTTTAGCCACTACAGATTACCCTTTTTAAGTCTATCAAAAGTGTGCAAGTTCCTATGGAGTTTCTTTTTTTATCAGCTTGAATTAAATTGAGCAATAAAAGCCCCTCTTTTATTCCATAGGCTGGGATCCTCACTGTGCAGCTGTTACAAGAGCACATTGTTCACTTGGCTGTCCACTGGTTTCAAAAACAATGATTAATAGGCAGCTCAAACTAGTTTAATTCAAACATTATTGGGTTCAAATACACATTTAGATTTGTGAACAGCCACCCACAACAACCACAATCCGTAAGGCGTAAATAGCTAAATGAGAGAGCAGCAGTGTGAATCACATCAATGTGCTATGTAGATAACAATAAGTAATATCTGTATCACCGTAGACTCCACCACTGCTGTCATCCTTACCTCCAAGCGTTTATTTAAGTTGTATAATCTATGGATGCCGACAGCAGTCCCACCATTGCTATCTAACCTCCAAACAAGCTTCAATGCCATACAACACTCCTTCCGTGGCCTCCAACTGCTCTTAAACGCTAGTAAAACCAAATGCATGCTTTTCAACCGGTCGCTGCCTGCACCCACATGCCCGACTAGCATCACCACCCTGGATGGTTCCGACCTAGAATATGTGGACGTCTATAAGTACCTAGGTGTCTGGCTAGACTGCAAACTCTCCTTCCAGACTCATATCAAACATCTCCAATCGAAAATCAAATCAAGAGTCGGCTTTCTATTCCGCAACAAAGCCTCCTTCACTCACGCCGCCAAGCTTACCCTAGTAAAACTGACTATCCTACCGATCCTCGACTTCGGCGATGTCATCTACAAAATGGCTTCCAACACTCTACTCAGCAAACTGGATGCAGTTTATCACAGTGCCATCCGTTTTGTCACTAAAGCACCTTATACCACCCACCACTGCGACTTGTATGCTCTAGTCGGCTGGCCCTCTCTACATATTCGTCGCCAGACCCACTGGCTCCAGGTCATCTACAAGTCCATGCTAGGTAAAGCTCCGCCTTATCTCAGCTCACTGGTCACGATGGCAACACCCATCCGTAGCACGTGCTCCAGCAGGTGTATCTCACTGATCATCCCTAAAGCCAACACCTCATTCGGCCGCCTTTCGTTCCAGTACTCTGCTGCCTGTGACTGGAACGAATTGCAAAAATCGCTGAAGTTGGAGACTTTTATCTCCCTCACCAACTTCAAACATCAGCTATCTGAGCAGCTAACCGATCGCTGCAGCTGTACATAGTCTATTGGTAAATAGCCCACCCTTCTTCACCTACCTCATCCCCATACTGTTTTTATTTATTTACTTTTCTGCTCTTTTGCACACCAATATCTCTACCTGTACATGACCATCTGATCATTCATCACTCCAGTGTTAATCTGCAAAATTGTAATTATTTGCCTACCTCCTCATGCCTTTTGCACACATTGTATATAGACTCCCCCTTTGTTTTCTACTGTGTTATTGACTTGTTAATTGTTTACTCCATGTGTAACTCTTTGTTGTCTGCTCACACTGCTATGCTTTATCTTGGCCAGGTCGCAGTTGCAAATGAGAACTTGTTCTCAACTAGCCTACCTGGTTAAATAAAGGTTAAATAAAAAAAAAATAAAAAAAAATTGGAAGACATAGCTTGGACTGTAGCCTACAAAAGCCTATTTCTGCTCTTTTCCCACAATCCATCAAACGTATTTAGTGTGTCATCGTAGTGGTCTCTGATTTGTGGTCCGACTCGCTCAGGTGGAACAAACTTAAACTTGCACCCTTTTTCAATGCTGATTTGAATGTCATTGAGAAACTGTCAACAACAATAAATTCCGCAAAGATCCTTTCTGAATGTAAAGGTAATATCCTTAAGTAATCAAGATTTTCAAAAGTATCTCTAATCTGATTACAATATCTTTGCTGGTCGCGTAACAGATTACAGTTACCATTTTTTGTTGTTGTAATGTACATGTAATCCCCAACCCTGCCCGTAACACTCAGTCCTACACTCCGAGTCTCTGTAATCACATGGCCTCTCTCTCGTCTTGTCATCTGCAGGTGGAGTTCGAGGCGGTGAAGCTGGAGCTCACCCACAAGGAGGAGCAAGACGACGTTCTCCGGGCCCAGCTGGAGGAGGCGGCGCAGCTAAGGGAGATCGCCGAGCGTCAGCTGGACGAGGCCCTGGAGGCCCTCAAGGAGGAGCGGGAGCAGAAGAACACCCTGAGGAGGGAGCTCTCGGCCCTAGCCCTCAACCCCTTCGACTCGGTCACACACCTGGAGATGCAGCTGGATGACAGTGGGGACAGCGGAGGGGACCGGGAGCAAGAAAAGGATAGCGGTTGCAACGACGGCCCGGGGTCTGGTTGCGCTCCTCCTAACCCCAAGGCTAATGGGCACGTCCAGCGCTTCTCCACCCCCAGGAACAGTGATGTGTTCCTGAGGCCTGCCCCTGGCCTGGTGTCTGACCTGCTCAGCGAGTTGCACCTCTCTGACGGACAGAAACTCAAACAGCAACTCATGCAGGTATGCAATGGGATCAAAACCATGTACGTACTGGTACATACTCTATGGACACTAACTCATTTCAAGTAATCATCGGTCTTCACTTTCAGTAAGTAATTGTTGGAATGAAAAAAGATTGTAACAGAGATGGTCTGTAGACTAGTAGTTACGTGTGTCAATGTCTAGATTTAGGTCTCTGATCAGCAGTACTTCTTGCCATGGCGATGTCCTATATATGAGTTGTAAAGGTTTCATTCAGGTAAGCTTCCTGCTATAGACCACATCCTGCTACAGATATCATTGGATCACTTCGTGTAACTGTACTGTCAGTAACTGTTTGAAACGGCCTATCAAACACCACATTGCGCATTCAATTACCACTTTTCTACACTTCTTTCAGCTCCACAGTATGCTCTGTCCCAACCAATAATTTATTGTCCTATTTCAGTTGTGTAAATGTATAATTTATAAAGCACTTAGCCGGGGGTTGGTATGCTGCCGCCCTGGCCCAGAAGATGTCAGGACTACTGAACGAGCATGTTGAGGCTGTGTGTCTCGAGTGCTGCTCCACGTCATGAATAATGCAGTGAGATTGAAGGCACTGGATGGTGAAATGTGTGTGTGTACCGTCTCAGAGAGAACCTCTGCTTTTGTCTCAGCAAAGATGGATCAACCTGGAGAAATGTATTACTGACATTTGTCGCGTATTGAATGTGCCATTTAGTTCAGCCACCCAAATGCTTGCTGGAGTAATCTGACGCATAATTGGCACTTTGAAATGCCCTGGAAAAGGGATAATAGAAAATTGCATTTATATTTACAGTACCAGTCAAAGGTTTGGACACACCTACTAATTCAAGGGTTATTCTTTAGTAAAAAATATCTATATTTTCTACATTGTAGAATAATAGTGACGACCTCAAACTATGAAATAACACATATGGAATCATGTAGTAACCAAAAAAGTGTTAAACAAATCAAAATATATTTTAGATTCTTCAAAGTAGCCACCCTTTGCCTTGATGACAGCTTTGTACACTCTTGGCATTCTCTCAACCAGTTTCATGAGGAATAATTTTCCAACAGTCTTGAAGGAGTACGCGCATATGCTGAGCACATGTTGGCTGCTTTTCCTTCACTCTGTGGTCCAACTCATCCCAAACCATTTCAATTGAATTGAGATCATGTGATTGTGGAGGCCAGGTCATCTGATGCAGCACCATCATTCTCCTTGGTCAAATAACCCGAACACAGATTGGAGGTGTGCTTTGGATAATTGTCCTGGTAAAAAAAACAAATTATAGTCCCACTAAGTGCAAACCCAGATGGGATGGAGTATCGCTGCAGAATGCTGTGGTAGCCATGCTGGTTAAGTGTGCCTTGAATTCTAAATAAATCACTGACAGGGTTACCAGCAAAGCACCCCCACACCATCACACCTCCATGCTTTACGGTGGGAACCACACATGCAGAGATCATGCGTTCACCTACTCTGCATCTCACAAAGACACGGCGGTTGGAACCAAAAATCAAACATTTCCAACAGTCTAATGTCCATTGCTCGTGTTTCTTGGCCTAAGAAAATCTCTTCTTATTGGTGTCCTTTTAGTAGTGGTTTCTTTGCACCAATTTGACCACGAAGGCCTTATTCACGCAGTCTCCTCTGAACAGTTGATGTTGAGATGTGGCTGTTACTTGATCTCTGAAGCATTTATTTGGGCTGCAATCTGAGGTTCAGTTAACTCTAATGAACTTATCCTCTGCGGCAGAGGTGACTCTGGGTCTTCCATTCCTGTGGCGGTTCTCATGAGAGCCAGTTTCATCATAGCGCTTGATGGTTTTTGAGATTGCATGTGAAGAAACTTTAAAAGTAATTGAATTTTTTCCGGATTGACTGACCTTCATGTCTTAAAGTAATGATGGACTGTCGTTTGTCTTTGTTTATTTGAGCTGTTCTTGCCATAGTTTGTACTTGATATTTTACCAAATAGGGTGTACTGCCAATTTGCAGCTACTCATAGTGAGGATTTGTTCAGTTAGCTACTTGCGTAGGTTTTGGTTTAAATTGGTTTATAGAGCAGCACATAAATAGAACATAAGTAAAATAAGAAATTATAAGAAAAATGTAGAAAATGTCCATCAGTGGCTACTTTGAAGATTCTCAAATATAAAATATTTTCTGATTTGTTAAACACTTTTTTTAGTTTACTACATGATTCCATATGTGTTAATTCATAGTTTTGAGTCTTCGCTATTATTCTACAATGTAGAAAATAGTAAATTGAATGAGTAGGTGTGTCCAAACCTTTGACTGGTATCTATATATCTGTATCTATAATGCCTCTTTCCAGCAAAGATGTTTTTGTCTTATTTTCTGTTTTTCCATGTCTCTTTCCCCAGGCTGAGAGGGATAAGACTGGTCTGGCTAACACGGTCCAGGACCTCCAGAGGCAGTTGGAGCTGTCCCAGCAGGCCTTCAGTGAGCAGGAAGACAAGGTGGGCTCTCTGACCCAGCAGCTGGAGGCTGTGCAGCTGCAGAAACACATCCTGCCACAGGGGAAGGCAGCGGGAGACCAGGGGGCCGGGAGCACCAGGACCCTGGAGAACAGGTTGGCTGACTACGACTATGAGCTGGACGTGAAGAGCACAGAGGTGCTGGAGGCCCGGATGAAGGTGGCCGGCGAGGAGCTGCTGAAGCTGCGTGAGGAGCTGTCCCAGGCGGGGAAACGTTACTCGGCCCTGGAGCAGCGCTGCCGGCAGGAGAAGGAGCGGTGGAGGGGAGAGGCCCATGAGCTGGCTGAGAAGATCCGCCAGTGCATCAAGTCCAGCCGGCAGGACCAGGAGCGCATCAGCGAGCTGGAGAAGGAGATCGGCGTGACGAGGAAAGTGGCTACTGATTCTGAGGGTCATCTCAGCGTGGCACAGGAGGAGCTGCTGGCCTTCTCTGAGGAGCTGGCCAACCTCTACCACCATATCTGTGTGTGCAACAACCTCACGCCCAAACGCGTCACCCTGGACTACTACCGCGACGGGGCCAGGGGCCAGTCAGGGGGGAGTGGAGGGAAGTCCAACCACCTGCACCCCCATCCCCATCACGGACGTAACAAGCGACGCTCCAATGAGTTGTTTGCGAAGGCAGTGCACGGAGGGGATGGAGACAGCAGGCCTGGTACTCCCCAGGATTCCCGTGACAACTCCCCCACCCCAGTCTGCCCCAGCTCCCCCACCATGGACTTCAGGGACCCCTCCAACGTCCGCAACCTGGTGGCTGTCATCCGCTGCCAGATCAAACACCTCCAGGTACGAGTGCGGCCGCCATATTGTCTTCCACTCAACATACATATTTAATGGCCACTTCAGTAAGGTCGTAGTATGCTGAATTCTGATCCCACAGTCCCGAATGTGTTATTTGGCCTCCGAAAGCTTTTAAGCAGCTTGTCTGGCGCTTGGCATTGATCGGGAAAGCGGATATCTGTAGATTGTAGATCACTAAGACTACATATGTAATAATATTTCAATTGTGGTTATTTGTCTTCCTTTATGAGGATCATTTTGGAATCCTTGCTTTGTTTTGGGTTGGTAAACTTTGATAAAGGCTGGGACGATAACCAATTCTAACACATGTTGTGCTGAGTGGTCCATCGCTTTAGTGAAACTGAAAGTAATAGCTAATAACGATACTAGCCTAATAACTCATGGTTTGTGAACTGCCTGCCCCAGGTTGCGGTGGATTTGTGTCGCCAGAGGGGCACGTTGCCCTATTCGGGAGGGATCAGCTGCGGAGGGGAGCTGGAAAGCGAGGCCCTCATGGAGGAGGTGCTGAAGCTCAAGTCTCTACTCAGCACCAAGAGAGAGCAGATCGCCACTCTGAGGACGGTCCTCAAAGCTAACAAACAGGTACAGACAGCACTGCAGACAAATCACTCAATGGGCACGCCAAGTTGAACACACACAGGACACATACACAACCAGTCAGACTCCGAAAGGTCACCGTAAATCACTATTGATCTTGAAATCGGTCATCAATGAGTGTTGAAAATAAGTTTAATTCCCTGGCGGATCTATTCTTCCATTCAGGGTTTGTCTGGCTGAATGACTCTCATTCACACTCTGACCTGTAATCCTCAGACCAAAGTCTGTAGAGAACATTCTTACTTGATAACAACTGAACATTTAACAGGTCTTCCTCTGGTCTTTCTCCATTGTTTTGCTTGTTGTGAAGCTTGCTTTCATCCTGTTCTATTTCCTTGGGTATCTGACCCATAGCAACAACAGTAAAGTTTTGCTCCAGCTTTCTGTCAATAAACCCCTTCTGACGGCTAGATCCACCAGTCTGCCTGCAGGGCACATTCCTCTGTTCAGTTCACTCTTTCATCTTTTTTTTTAGATGAATATTTATTTTTTCCATGAACAGTTGACATGATATTCCCTAAGAAGAGGGGGAAGGGGTAGGCTAGACGTCATTGGATGGTCTGAGTGTAGAGATGGAGAGCTGTAGTTGGAGAAGGATGACGTTTTCCTCAGAGATCTTCCAGTACACTGCTCCTTTCTCCCCTCTACTCTGTATGCATCCCGACATGGCTGACCTGATTCTGCTGTCAACCCCTCCTCACTCTCCTGGTCTCGCTTTGTCTCGCTTTGTCTCGCTTTCTCTCGCTTTCTCTCGCTCTCTCGCTTGCTCTCTCGCTTGCTCTCTCGCTTGCTCTCTCGCTTGCTCTCTTGCTTGCTCTCGCTCTCTCCCTTGCTCTCGCTCGCTCTCTCGCTCGCTTGCTCTCGCTTGCTCTCGCTCTCTCTCTCGCTTGCTCTCGCTTGCTCTCGCTCTCTCTCTCGCTTGCTCTCGCTTGCTCTCGCTCTCTCTCTCGCTTGCTCTCGCTTGCTCTCGCTCTCTCGCTTGCTCTCGCTCTCTCGCTCGCGCTCTCTCGCTCGCTCTCGCTCTTGCTCTCTCGCTCGCTCTTGCTCTCTCGCTCGCTCTCGCTCTTGCTCTCTCGCTCTCGCGCTCTCTCGCTTGCTCTCGCGCTCTCTCGCTTGCTCTCGCGCTCTCTCGCTTGCTCTCTCGCTTGCTCTCGCGCTCTCTCGCTTGCTCTCGCGCTCTCTCGCTTGCTCTCGCGCTCTCTCGCTTGCTCTCGCGCTCTCTCGCTTGCTCTCGCGCTCTCTCGCTTGCTCTCGCTCGCTCTCTCGCTTGCTCTCGCTCGCTCTCTCGCTTGCTCTCGCTCGCTCTCTCGCTTGCTCTCGCTCGCTCTCTCGCTTGCTCTCGCTCGCTCTCTCGCTTGCTCTCGCTCGCTCTCTCGCTTGCTCTCGCTTTCGCTCTCTCGCTTGCTCTCGTGCTCTCGCTCGTTCGCTCTGTCTCTCTCGCTCTCTGTCTCTCGCTCTCGCTCTCACGCACACGCAAACACACACTGTAAGGCTAACCTTTGCTCGATTAGGGTAGCCTCTCTGTCTTTCGCTCTCGCTCTCACGCACACGCAAACACACACTGTAAGGCTAACCTTTGCTCGATTAGGGTAGCCTCTCTGTCTCTCGCTTGCTCTGTCGCTCGCTCTGTTTATTATGAACTTAATATGATTACATTTCTGCTTAAGCTTCCTTTGTTCCCCACAGTGGCACACTGCTAGAAAAGCCATTTCATTCAGTAAAGCTTTGACGGGGTACATGCTGTAGTTCTTGCTTCTGTTTAATTAAAGGGTTGATATTTTCATCGCTACAAATATGTCCCATCTGTGTTAATTTTGTCAATAAAAATAGTGCCAAATATTCGTGAAACACTTATTTTTCAGAGGCAAAAGACTATAACTGGCTAAATAGAACCAGAAAAAAACTAAAATTATTTTTCATTTCAGTTGACTAAAATTATCTGAGTACTAAGTGGACAGGACAAGAGTTTTTGGAGAGATTGAGAACTTTCCAGTGATGAGCAAAATTAATGAGCAGCACCGATGCGCAGCCCACGCCACAGCCTACATCAGCTGGTGAGCTACAGACAGGCTCCGCCTCTGATTTTACACATCGCAGACGACTCTCTTGCTTCCCCGTAGCTAACTAGTCTGCCTTCTAGTTAGCTACCCTTTACCTGGTTAAAAAACAATCCCAGCATTCTCACTGGGCAAGACCTGGTCGAACCAGTGTTTCCACGTCATTTCAACCAAACTATGCAATGTGAGGACGTTGAATCAATGTGGAAAACTGATAGGATTTGCAAAAAGTTATCAACATAAGGGAATTTAGTATTTCACCCAACATTTAACCTAAATCCAATGACGCAGTGAAATTCTTGGTTGATATCTTGTTGAATTCCCGTTGACAACCAAATCGAAACTAGACGTTGAACTGACATTTGTGCCTAGTGTATTGAGTTTAATAGTAAAACAAGTATCGCTACAGTGTATTTGGAAAGTATTCATACCCCGTGGCTTTTTCAAAAACTGTAGTTTAGATTATTTTGCAAATATGTTAAAAATAAAGAATGGAAATATCACATTTACATAAGTATTCAGACCCTTTACTCTGTTGAAGCTCCCTTGGCAGTGTTTACAGCCTCGAGTCTTCTTGGGTATGACGCTACAAGCTTAGCACATCTGTATTTGGGAAGTTTCTCCCATTCTTCTCTGCAGATCCTCTCAAGCTCTGTCAGGTTGGATGGGGAGCGTCGCTGCACAGCTATTTTCAGGTCTCTCCAGAGATGTTCGATCAGGTTCAAGTCCAGGCTCTGTCTGGGCCACTCAAGGACATTCAGAGACATGTCCCAAAGCCATTTCTGCATTGTCTTGGCTGTGTGCTTAGGGTCGTCGTCCTGTTGGAAGGTGAACCTTCGCACCAGTCTGAGGTCTTGAGCGCTCTGGACCAGGTTTTCAGCAAGGATCTCCATGTACTTTCCTCCGTTCATCTTTCCCTCGATCCTAACTATTCTCCCAGTCCCTGCCGCTGAAAAACATCCCCACAGCATGATGCTGCAGAGAGTCCGACCCAGAGAATCTTGTTTCTCATGGTCTGAGAGTCCTTTAAGTGCCTTTTGGCAAACTCCAAGTGGGCTGTCATGTACCTTTTACTGAGGAGTGGCTTCCGTCTGGCCAGCTCTAGGAAGAGTCTTGGTGGTTCCAAACTTCTTCCATTTTAAGAATGATGGAGGCCACTGTGTTCTTAGGGACCTTCAATGCTGCAGAAATGTTTTGGTACCCTTCCCCAGATCTGCCTCGCCACAATCCTGTCTCCAGAGCTCTACGGACAATTCCTTTGACCTCATGGTTTGATTTTTGCTCTGACATTCTCTGTCAACTGTGGGACCTTACATATACAGGTGTGTGCCTTTCCAAATCATGTCCAATCAGTTGAATTTACCACTGGTGGATTCCAATCAAGTTGTAGAAACATCTCAAGGATGATCAATGAAAACAGGATGCACTGGAGCTAAATTTCGAGTTTCATAGCAAAGGGTCTGAATACTTATGTAAATAAGGTATTTCTGTTTTTTATTTGAATTACACTTGCAAAAAATTCAACCTGTTTTTGCTTTGTCATAAGGGGTTATTGTGTGTCGATTGAGGGGGAAAAATGATTTAATCCATTTTAGAGTAAGACTATAAAAAATGTGAAAAGACTGCCTGCTTTTCTATGCTCAAGGGAGAGAAAAACAGTCTTATAATTTGTAGTCTCGCTCAGCCCTCCCACTTTCCCCACTGCATTTCATAGCCAGGTTCTGTAGCCAAGCCTCAGGAAAACAGATTCTAACCCTTACCGTTCAAAAGATAGAACCCGTAATACCGGCACTACATTTTAGATTTATTTTTTTCAAATCTAATTTTGTTTAGTAATTTTTTTATATATATTTTTTTACCCGTTTTGATTCTCCTCAATTTTGTTGGTATCCAATTGTCTTGTCTCATCTCTGCAACTCCCATAAGAAATTGGGAGAGGCAAAGGTCGAGAGCCGTGTGTCCCCGAAACACAACCCAACCAAGCCGCACTGCTTCTTGACACAATGCCCACCTAACCCGGAAGCCAGCTGCACCAATGTGTCGGAGGAAACACCGTGCACTTGGCAACCTTGTCAGCGTGCACTGCGCCCTGCCCGCCACAGGAGTCGCTAATGCGCGATGGGACAAGGACATCCCAGCTGGCCAAACCCTGACGACGCTGGGCCAAATGTGTGCCACCCCATGGGTCTCCCGGTCGCGGCCGGCTGCGACTGAGACTGGACTCGAACCAGAATCTCCAGTGGCACAGCTAGCCCTGCCTTAGACCACTGTGCCACTCGGGAGGCCTGCATTTTACATTCATAAAGCATATCGCGGGCCGTTCCTAAAACAAGGCTACTTGCGGACCGGACCATTTTAACCATATGTTTAGGCTACACCTTGTTCAGTCATGTTACGTCATTAGCTAGCTATAGATAATAACCTGGGGCGCGTTCAGCGGGACGCAAAGTTTTGGAACATTCAGATAGCAGAACAAACATGCCTCTCTGACATGTTGAATAACGTTGGTTCGATTAATTGAATTTCTGTCTGCAGTGTTGGAAAACGTTATGCAACTGAACGTGACCCTGGTGACATTACCAGTAGCCTATATGCAAACATTTGGTGGCACAGAAAGAAAGGGAAAAGGATAGCAAACAATTTGACTCAATTCCTCTTGATTCTACACTAATCTGACTGGGTATATGACTTTTATTTTGAGTTAATGTGGACCTAGTGACTCAGACACGAGCACTTGGACCAGGACTTCAGCCATAGGGACTCGTGACTTGGACTCAAGCACGGGGACTTTGGACTCGATTCGGAATTGAAGTTTAGTGACGGAGGTGCAACCCATAATACTTTGCGGCACCATCTGGTGACTGCGACGCTGTCCCTCTCTTACGCGCGGTTGGTTTGTATGTAATGTGTAATATCTTTGTAGGCTGAATTATGAATTTACATCGGCAGATGATTCTCGTACATGTTTGTCATATTTCTGCTGTTGGGAAGAGAATAGGGTGGTATGCAGAACAATATGTTGGTAGGACAAGGTTATGTACGTTTGTGCACATGGCAGTCAGTGATTTCTGTTTACTAGAGGTTAATGAGGCAATGCAAATGTGATGTGACTAAAATGAAAGGGAATATAGTTGACTAAATTTTGACTGCAAATGGACTAAATCAGTATTCAACTGACAGACTTATCTACTTAAAATGACTACGACTAGACTACATCTAAATAGAATGCCAAAACGACCAGTGCCCCATCCATACAATCATGGTCATTTTCTTTGTTCAGTTGCACTGACAGATGAGAGGTCAACTTTGAAGTGTGTTTTGTTCTTGATATTACAGCTGGAGAACAAAACAAACAAGCCATAATGTTTCTATTCCAGACGGCAGAGTTGGCTCTGAGCAACCTGAAGACCAAGTACGAGACGGAGAAGAGCATGGTGTCTGAGACCATGGTGAAGCTGAGGAACGAGCTTAAGGCCCTGAAGGAGGACGCTGCCACCTTCTCTTCACTGAGGGTCATGTTCACCAGCAGGTACAGTCATTTTTATATACTCTCCTTTCATACTGAACAAAAATATAAACGCTACATGTAAAGTGTTGGTCCCATGTTTCATGAGCTGAAATAAAAGATCCCAGAAATGTTCCATACACACCAAGAAGCTTATTTCTCTCTTTTTGTGCACAGATTTGTTTCCATCCCTGTTAGTGAGCATTTCTCCTTTGCCAAGATAATCCATCTACTTAACAGGTGTGGCATATCAAGAGGCGGATTAAACAGCATGATCATTACACAGGTGCACCTTGTGCTGGGGGACAATAGAAGGCCACTCTAAAATGTGCAGTTTTGTATCACAACGCTACGGATATCGCATGTTTTGAGGGTGCGTGCAATTGGCATGCTGACTGCAGGAATGTCCACCAAAGCTGTTGCCAGAAAATGTCATGTTAATTTCTCTACCATAAGCCGCCTCCACTGTCAACATGTAACCACGCCAGCCCAAGAACTCCACATCCACCTTCACCTGCGGGATTGTCTTGAGACCAGCTACCTGGACAGCTAATGAAACTGAGTATTTCGGTCTGTAATAATGCCAATTTTTTTGGGGGGGGGGGACTCATTCTGATTGGCTGGGCCTGGGTCCCAAGTGGGTGGGCCTGATGAATTTTATTTTAATTGACTGATTTCCTTATTGTAACTCAGTAAAATCATTGAAGTTGTTGTGTTCATATTTTTGTTGAGTATATATTCACAATCACAGAGAATAACATCAATCTAGAGACCTGAGTTGGAGAAGCACTGTTTTCATTTCTTCTTTTTGATAATTCTGAAACAGAATTCAGCCTGGCAAGTGGATACGCTCCATTTCAAATCTCTGAGGAAAACACAGGAAAAAGTATTTACACTTTCTGCATCAATTAGTGTTATGCTACAATCAAAAATGTACATATTGCGTGACATTTGTCCAAAGTCCTGTGGTCGGCCTTGTTTTGCATTACCGTTCTAGGCCTCGTTTCCACTCGGCCTGCACATCCACAGACTATCCTACCGCTGCTGCTGTGAGCAGATGTAGACCTAGCAGTGGACAGACTCCCTCCAGTGGAACTAATTGTTCTCCAGCTTAAATCAGCTAAAGTTAATCGTCATGCTTAGTGTCTGTGCTCCTATGGCTCTTGTTTAGATGAGACAGTCCGACGTGCCATGACATGGTGGACTAAAGGTTGGCTACGTCCCAAATGGAGCCCTATCCCTTTATGCTGCACTACGTTTTAACCAGAGCCCTATGGGCGTTGGTTTAAAGGAGCGCACTAAATAGGGAATAGGCTGCCATTTTGGGACGCGTACTAGACATTGTCACTACAGTGTCGTCTAATCAGATTAGAGGCCTTTTACCACTCTGCAGTCCGCAACAATCCATCTTCTCACGTGCAGATTAGCACGCACATGCACTGCCCTGGACCGACCTGTGTCGGGACAGCCACTCCACGCAACGTTCCCTTCTCCCTCCCCACCCCTCTGTGTAGGGATCCTTCTCCCTCCCCACCCCTCTGTGTAGGGATCCTTCTCCCTCCCCATGCAGGCTATGCCCCTGACTCACTTGCGGTGCTCTGTGTGTTGGTAGGCAGATACAGTATTTGAGTGTTGGCATGTATATCCTTAATTAGTGTGTGGCAGGACAAAGGGATTTGGTTTTTTGTGTCTTGATGTTGGCTACACTGTTCGGGACTACGGTGTCTGTATTTCTAAGGTTTGGCCTAAGTAGGGGTGGGTGTTTAGCTGAAGTAGATTTCTTCCCAGTATGGGACCTCGTGTGTGTGTGTGTGTGTGTGTGTGTGTGTGTGTGTGCGTGTGCGCTTGACATTTTTATGTGCTTAATCATAGAATTGCATAATACTCTGATTGTACAAAACATACAATATTGAGTTGCACCCCCTTTTGCCCTCAGAACAGCCTCAATTCATTGAGGCATGGACACTACACTAAGCTCGGTCTCTTCTCTAGCGGCAGTAAATTCGCTGACGTTTGATTAGACCTAGCATTTGAAAGACCCTGTCTGATTCTGACTGACTGCATTGAGCACAGACCCTCTTGAAATGACTTGGTGAACTTTGTGTAATGGTGCCACCAAGTGGACATTTAGAGCAACTTCCCCACAGTGTCATGTTGACCTCACTCAGAAATTGTAACACTTATTCAATGAATTCGGAAACTAAACGTAGCTTTGTTTTTGTATTTTCTTGGCTTTCTCTCTTTCTCTTGGGTTTGTCTCATGTGAGCTTACTGTCGGTCTTCTCATCACCTTCCTAATATTGAGTTGCACCCCCCCTTTCCCTCAGAACAGTCCCAATTCGTTGGAGCATTGACTATGAGGTATCAAAAGCATTCCACAGGGATGCTGGCCCATGTTGACGACAAAGCGTCCCACAGTTGTCAAGTTGGCTGGATTTCCTTTGGGTGGGAGACCGTTCTTGATTCACACGGGGAAACTATTGAGCATGAAAACCCCAGTAGCGTTTCAGTTCTTGACACACTCAAACCGGTGCGCCTGGCACCTACTACCATACCCTGTTCAAAGGCACTTTAAATCATTTGTCTTGCCCATTCACCCTCTAAATGGCACACGAAAAACCCATGGCTCAAGGGCTTAAAAATCCTTCTTTAACCTGTCACCTCCCCTTCATCTACACTGATTAGAAGTGGGTTTAACATGTGACATCCGTAAGGGGTCACAGCTTTCAACTGGATTCACCTGGTCAGTGTCATGGGAGAGCAGGTGTTCTTAATGTTTTGTGTACTCTGTGTCTGTCATCTTCCTCTCTCTGTCTTTTCGTCATAGCTGTTGAGATATACAAAATATAATTCAAATATGTTTTGTCTAATTGCACAGTTCCTATAACATACTTAACTGTCTAACGTGTCTACTAAATGTGTGATTGTGTTGCTCTAACATGCATGTGTCTTCAGGTGTGACCAGTATGTCACCCAGCTGGACGAGATGCAGAGGCAGCTAGCGGTGGCGGAGGATGAGAAGAAGACCCTGAACTCCCTGCTCCGCATGGCCATCCAGCAGAAGCTGGCCCTGACCCAGCGCCTGGAGGACCTGGAGGCCCCTCTGTCCCCCCACGGCCTCGGCAGCAGCCCCCGCCGCGCCAGGGCTAAGGAGCTAGGCACCAAGACGGGCCGGAGCCCCCGCCGCAACAGCCCCCGCTCCAGCCCGGTGCTCACCAACAATGTGCCCAGCACCGCCACCCATCACCTCCGAGCCCTCACCCGCAGCATCCACACCAGCCCTGTAAGAACCCGGTCTTCCTCCACCACTACCTCCTTCCATCCTGACCCTCTTCCTCCCCTACATACCTCTTCCTCTTGTACCGCTCCCCGACCACGCAGAGCAGCCAAGCTCCCCAGGGATGCCACGTTCATTAGAAGTCGTAGTGTCACTGATGTGTTCCGAGCAGGGCTGAGTCTTTGGGAGGAGCAGGATGACACCCAGTCTGACTCCCGTAGAGGGTCGTCCAGCTCCCTGGATAGTGCCGTCTTTGGCCGTGCTTTTGTAAGTGGTGCCAGAGGGGCTTTAGGCCCTAATCGTGAAGGCACCTTTTTCTCCAATCGTACTTTGTGCTCCTCGTCCTCTGCCTCCAGAGTAAAGTCTTTCAATTCCAGATCGATAGAGAATCTGGCCTCTTCCAGGTCTTGCTGTGTCCCTTCTGTCAACATATTGGACAAACAGGACACTGTTAAGCCAGTGTTAAAGACAACCTTGGAGGTTTCTGTTCGTAGAAAACAACACAACGTTGTTTACAAATCAATTTCTTCAGAGATGACATCCACAAGCTCTTCCCGTTCAAATTCTGCTCCAACCTCAAGGTGCCTTACAGCAGCTCCCCTCTCTACCCCTAGTCAGACCAGTAGAGCTGGTAGAAAGACCAGACAGGCCCCAGGTCATAGAAACACTGAAGAATCACAGAGTAGTTTGAGTAGGCCCGGTTCTAGAGGCACCAGTGATCCACAACCAGCCAGGTGTCGTAGGTCACAGCACAGTGAATCACGCTCATGCAACCAATGACACTTTGACGTTTCGTCAACATGAGTTTTCTCTAGTCTCAAATAGTCGTAACCATTAACCAACTACCTTTGCACACCTTCAGCAGTGCTGAAGAATTTTGCCCAGATTAGAGAAAGTAAACTAGCATAATGCAATACACCCAGCCTCAGCATAGGTTTTGTACTAATAGCACCACATAGCCCCAGAAACTATTGTCAATTGCCAACCTCTTCATACCTGTTGTCTTAATCATTTGTTGTGTTTTGGATCGGTGACCGTATCCTTTTTCAGTTTGTTCTGGTCCTTTTGGTTTATTACTAAATGTCCTTTTTGTTTTTATGCATCTGCCTCCCCCTGTCTCTGCAGCGGTGAAACCAGTCAGCCATCCTGATCACCCCAATCCCCTGTGTTCTCCCTGTCGAACCCTCCTGATGTCATCATTCCTCCCAAGACATCCTCTTCATCCCAGACCCAGTGGACTGGCTGCTCCGAACACATCTCCCCACCTTCTGTACCGACCAAAGATGCCTCTACCTGCATGCAACCAGTAAAGGACTGTAAAAGAAGCAAAAAAGCTCATTTTATTTTCATGAAGTAAAGGATTGTTTTCCTGACCGGCACAGTATTATCTACCCTTTATTTGTCCTGCTGTCGACGTGTATTTATGCAAGGTTCTATATTCCACTTTGATGCTTCTGCATGTCTTTTTAACACTAGTGAAGACTTTTAGCCTGGCAACATGACAGGGAACGGGCTTCTGCCAGTGGTGTCAGACCGCATAGACAACTGCTCCTGACCACTATCCCTACATTAGTGCACTACTTTTGACCAGGGCTCATATGGATTTGGTCGAAAGTAGGGCAGTAGACGTGCCCCATATCAACACAGGTTTCATGGGCATCCCCCCCCCCCTGTAGAAATGGCTGCCTTACTGACCATATTGAAATACTAAAAGCACAGGGAAGAGTCTTGTCTCGCTCTTGTCTTGATGTTTATTTATTCCTCTAGCTCTTTGCATTTCCTACTGGCGATAACTGTTAAATCCTTGTCTTTCTTTGACGTACCTCACTGTTCGGCTTCGGCCTACCAGCCACGCCCTTCAGTCAGGAGATCAATATCGCTGATTTGAAATTACAAAGCCATAGTCTCAGGACTCAAGGTTAATATCACAGTTGAATTAACTAGCTCAGAAAAAGATTTGGGCGATATGTGATTGGCATGCTTCATTCAAAACTGTGCACATGGTTCCACATAGCCTGTGTGATATCACTGCTGTTCTGAGACTGAAGACCCTGCAGACATCTGTTCTTCAGGACCTTGTGAGGGCTGGGCCTCTGAGCCTGATGGTTCCATAGAAATGTCATTATTACTACAGGCATCTATTCATTCTAATTGTATTGGAAGGTTCTTCTCTCCTGGCAGCAGAGCTGCCATGGTCTTCTACAGGGGCCCTGCAGGAACCACACTGCCAGCCTCAGTACAGAGCCAATGGGATGACAGGATCTGAGCAGCAGACCCACATATAATCATATCTAGTAGCCTAACCTAAATGTTTTTTGGAGATGGCCTCTCTTTCTTATTTAAATATTCAAAAAAATGGCTGAGGTCAACTCTGTACAATTGGTTTCCGTCCTGTGTTTAGTGAAGGTCAATACATGATGCTAATTGGTGGTTCTAATTTTTGAAATAGTGCCTTGGTTTTTTCCTCCACTGCCTCCAGTCAGTAGATTTTAGACGTAGTCTTTTTAAAGATGAACAGTATTATTGAACACTGAACTGATGATGTGTGTATTTTATTTGTGTGATTATGGAGCTTTTCTTTGTTTGCTTTTGAGGAAACTAATAGGCTCTTTTTTTTGGTGCATCGTTGAGTAGTATGAGTTTACATTTTTCTGCTCTTTGAGCCCTCATTTTCTCACTCTTTCACCAATGTGTTTGTACATGTATTGTAAATGTAACTGATCATCATACAACATCAGTATGTATTATGTGGACAATGTGTCTCATCTGTAAATTGATTTTGTGTCGATAGAACCCAAATGGTGTTCATCAATTTCTGCGTATGTAAAGTAAGTTAATTTTATTGACCTGTGCACCACTTATTGTGTGATGGAGAATAAAGGAAGGCCACTGTCTGTGTCTGTAATCGTTGGACATGTGGTATTCTAAACAAACTCTTTTCCTTTTTAAAATGGATTTTGAGTGCTTTCCCCTAATGACTTGACAATTCAGAAGCTGAGGTAATGCTACTTTTGAAGCACGTTATGTAGCCAATTCATTTGATGTTAGATCCCTAGGATTCACGCAACTTATTGTGATTGGTTGAATGAAGTCCCGGCCCTTCCCCCTACACCAGGGGGCGTAGAGTGAGAAGCCCCTGACTGCAGTGTGCTGTTCCCAATGTGGGCAAAGTAAAACGTGTTTAACCTGAACCGTTCCCGTCTCCTTTAGTGATGGGCATCCTGGCTCTTTTCAGTCAGCCTGCTCGTTCGGCTCAGCTCACCAAAAAGAGACGGTTCTTTTGGCTCCCAAACGGCTCTTTAAAAAATATATATGTTTAGCATTTTTTCAAGTCAAACAGTTTAAAAAAAAAAATTTCCAAGTCAAAATGTTTGTGCTTCTAGTTCCGACAATGCAGTAATAACCAACAAGTAATCTAACCTAAACATTTCACAACTACCTTATACACACACACACACACACAAGTGTAAAGGAATGAAGAATATGTACATAGAAATATATGAATGAGTGATGGTACAGAACGGCATAGGCAAGATGCAGTAGATGGTATACAGTACAGTATATACATATGAGATGAGTAATGTAGGGTATGTAAACATATTAAGTGGCATTGTTTAAAGTGGCTAGTGATACAATTTTACATCCATTTTTCCATTATTTAAGTCGCTGGAGTTGAGTCAGTATGTTGGCAGCAGCCACTCAATGTTAGTGGTGATGGCCTTGAGATAGAAGCTGTTTTTCAGTCTCTCGGTCCCTGCTTTGATGCACCTGATTACAAGAACACAGGATGAGATGTTACTATCCTTTGTGCAAGCACTTCCAAGAGTTAATGAACAGTGAGCGTGGTGAAATTTGGGGAGCGCATCGTCAGTAGTGTACCTTTGGTTCCTAGGGTGTTTCGGCCTTTCACACTATACACCCTCCCGAAAGGCGACCAGCGACAGGGTGATCAATCCTACGCCTGCATCCCATTCCCATTTAGTCATAGGAGTTGCCTTGTTGTTGATAGCCAACATCCCATGGGACTATGCATGGCAGGGGCGTCCTCCTCCCTGAGTCAAGCATTGTTGACCGCATACCTCCTGGCCCTCTCACTTCGGGGGCCCAGCTGGGGTCTTTCCTCTTCATCCAGAGCCACTGACTGCTGCCTTCTGCCGCCTCCGATACAGCTTTGATTGCCGAACGATGGCTCTGGCCCTTAATTCACAGGTCTCTAAGCAGTCTGGTTGTAGATGTTGCCACAAAACCTCTGCAGCCCACCTCCACTGGTCGGACTTCTGTGTTCCAGCCATGATGCCGTGCTTCGCAGCTAGATCAGCATAGCGCAGATGTTTTCGCTCATAAGCCTCATCTACTGAGTCCTCCCAGGGTACTGTGAGCTCAATGATGAAGACCTTATTGAGCTAACGGGACCAGAGCACCATGTCAGGTCTTAGTGGTTGCGATCTCCGGAGGAAGCACAAGTTGCCGGCCAATGTCAGCTAGCATTTCCAGTCGCGGGCCAAGCGCAGCTGGTCTCGCTCTAATGGTGTAGAGCCGCTCTTCGGTGGTTTAGCCCCTTCGCGGACAAAGTTTGTCCGTAAGGAGTGTGATGCTGCTGTGGGTGGTAGGGAGTTGGTGGCAGCTCGCTTGTCCTCCAGGGCGGACGCAAGGTTTTTAAGGACTTGGTTGTGACGCCAAGTGTTGCGTCCTTGGGTGAGGCTTGTTTTACACCCTGTGAGAATGTGCCTGAGGTTGGCTGGCATGGAACAGAGGGCACTGACCTCGCCTTCTGGATGATAGCGGGGTGAACAGGCAGTGGCTCGGGTGGTTGTTGTCCTTGATGATCTTTATGGCCTTCCTGTGACATTGGGTGGTGTAGGTGTCCTGGAGGGCAGGTAGTTTTCCCCCGGTGATGCGTTGTGCAGACCTCACTACCCTCTGGAGAGTCTTACGGTTATGGGCGGAGCAGTTGCCGTACCAGGCGGTGATACAGCCCGACAGGATGCTCTCCATTGTGCATCTGTAAAAGTTTGAGTGCTGCTGCGCCTTCTTCACCACGCTGTCTGTGTGGGTGGACCAATTCAGTTTGTCCGTGATGTGTACGCCGAGGAACTTAACGTACTACCCTCTCCACTACTGTCCCGTAAATGTGGATAGGGGGGTGCTCCCTCTGCTGTTTCCTGAAGTCCACGATCATCTCCTTTGTTTTGTTGACGTTGAGTGTGAGGTTATTTTCCTGACACCACACTCCGAGGGCCATCACCTCCTCCCTGTAGGCCATCTCGCTGTTGTTGGTAATCAAGCCTACCACTGTAGTGTCGTCTGCAAACTCGATGATTGAGTTTGAGGCGTGCATGGCCACGCAGTCGTGGGTGAACAGGGAGTACAGGAGAGGGCTCAGAACACACCCATGTGGGGCCCCAGTGTTGAGGATCAGCGGGGTGGAGATGTTGTTACCTACCCTCACCACCTGGGGGCGGCCCGTCAGGAAATCCAGTACCCAGTTGCACAGGCCGGGGTCGAGACCCAGGGTCTCTTGATGATGAGTTTGGAGGGTACTATGGTGTTAAATGCTAGGCTGTAGTCGATAAACAGCATTCTCACATAGGTATTCCTCTTGTCCAGATGGGTTAGGGCAGTGTGGTTGCGATTGTGCCGTCTGTGGACCTATTGGGGCGGTAAGAAAATTGGAGTGGGTCTAGAGTGTCAGGTAGGGTGGAGGTGATATGGTCCTTGACTAGTCTCTCAAAGCACTTCATGATGACGGAAGTGAGTGCTACGGGGCGGTAGTCGTTTAGCTCAGTTACCTTACCTTTCTTGGGAACAGGAACAATGGTGGCCATCTTGAAGCATGTGGGAACAGCAGACTGGGATAAGGATTGATTGAATATGTCCGTAAACACACCAGCCAGCTGGTCTGCGCATGCTCTGAGGATGCGGCTGGGGATGCTGTCTGGGCCTGCAGCCCTGCGAGAGTTAACAAGTTTAAATGTTTTACTCACTTCGGCTGCAGTGAAGGAGAGTCCACAGGTTTTGGTAGCGGGCCGTGTCAGTGGCACTGTATTGTCCTCAAAGCGAGCAAAGAAGCTGTTTAGTCTGTCTGGGAGCAAGACAGGCATCCTGGTCCGCGACGGGGCTGGTTTTCTTTTTGTAATCCGTGGTTGACTGTAGACCCTGCCACATACCTCTTGTGTCTGAGCCGTTGAATTGCGACTCTACTGTGTCTCTATACTGACGCTTAGCTTGTTTGATTGCCTTACGGAGGGAATAGCTACACTGTTTGTATTCGGCGGTCATGTTTTGGGTCACCTTGCCCTGGTTAAAAGCAGTGGTTCGTGTTTGGCTATGATTGGTGTAAAAACAATTGTAATTGAATGTAATCATACTCTACCTTAACCACAATGTATTTAAAAATGCATTGGTTTGTTTTGAAAAAGAATGCTATTAATCATTTGCATATAAAAACCTGTTAATGTATATAAACAGTACATATAAGTCTGACCATTCAAAATGAATACAATCTGAACAGCATAATATAATATTGCACCATATCAAAGAAAATTAAATAATGTGCAAAACTGCCGCATCCCACTTAAAACATTAAACTGGTCCCTCCTCTCTCTTTGTTGCCATGTTATAACCAGCAGCACACAGAAATGCTGACCATATTTTGCTTTTATGTGAGATTTGCATTCAGAAAATGCAAGCTGCTTCACTTTCGAGAGGCTGATGCGGTTTCTTCTCAGTAATTATTTGTCTCGTTTTCGAGAAGACCCTCTCAGAGGGAACGGATGTGGCCACTATGCAGTCTCCCTGTTGCCCTGGTGCCTGAGCCAGCTGACTGCTGGGGCTGTCCCTCCCTGCTCCTGAGGTTATTCTTTGAAGAGCCTCATCAATCTCTCTGGCATCACTGAAGGCTAACTTCTTAAACCTGGGGGGGGTCAAGTGCAACAGTTTCTGATAGCACGTGATTATATTCCATTCTGTTGTACTTTCTGTCCATTGATGGACATAGGGTGTCCATCAACTCTGTCACGTGTCCTGTGGTTACATTTGCTTCTCTGATGGCTGGCTGTGTTTCGCTGCAGACCCTTACACAGGAGTATCATTTTTGTGGCTGTAACATAGCTGAAAAGAGAGAACAGTAACTTATTAGTTCAGGTTCATGTTTTCTCTACTGATACTACATTCTCATCTACTGCTCATATACACATATAACACTGGATTAAATCATGATGTAGTATTAACTGCTTACTGTACCTCTCTCCACTGATCTCCACAGTGACCTGCTCAAAGGGTTCCAGGACTCTGCACACCTCCTCCACCACCTCCCATTCCTCTTGGGTCAGAACATCAACAGGTGCATTGACAATGGCCAGGGTAGAGATGATGGCATCCTTTGACTCAAACCACTTCAACATATAAAATGTTGAATTCCACCTTGTAGTTCAGTCTTGTTTTAGGCCTCAGCTCAGGCATCCCCATCTGGCGTTGTGTAGACTTTAGTTTTTCAGCACCTACTGTGCTCCTGTGGAAGTATTCCACAGCTGCTTTCACTTTGTCCACAGTGGTCTTCTTCACCTTCAGAGCATCTCTTACTATCAGGTTGATTGTGTGGGCAAGACATGGATGATGGGTCCATTTTAAAATGTTTGTGGCTTTGGTTATGTTAGCTGCATTGTCCCTAACACAACAGACCACTTTTCCATCTACTTGCCATCCTCTGGCCACTCTGTCCAGAAGACACCTAGACATCGAAGAATCTTCAATGAAGTGACATGTAACCAACATGTAAGAAGTGGTTACCCTTGATGTCCAGCAGTCAGTGGTAAGGCAAACTGGTAAGGCAAAGTAGCTTTTTGGACTCTTTCCCACACTGAAGCCTGTGTGCTCTCGTACAGGAATAAGGGATTTCGAAAGGGTTTTCCTGCTCGGAATTGTGTACATTGGATTCAGACTATTACTATAATTTCTAAAAGCTCTGTCCTCCACAATCGAAAATGGCTGGAAATCAGTGGCAATCATTTTAGCCAATACAATATCAATTTGGCCTTGTTTTGCTACAAACATAGACGTTTGGCATAAACTGGTCCATAGAAGACTGCGTTGTTGTGGGTCGCGGAGTAGGCCTACTTGACTGAGTGGATACATCTCCACGAGTGGAGGTGCTGGCTCCACCACTATCACTAGCAGGCCCACTAGTTTCTCGAAGCGCTGCTACAGCTAGCTTCACAGTTTGGTTCACAGTTCCCATATGCCGGTGTATGTTGTGTGTAGAATTGGTTTTATATGACATTTGATTTTGGCAGATTCTACACTGTGCTCTAACATTGTCTACATTATTAAAATGCATCCAAATGCTACTGTGCTGCCGACACATTTTCCAGCTGTTGTTTTCGCAGCTGTCCTTCCTCTCTCTCCTTGGCTGCTAAGTGTGTGACTGTGAGTGAGTTGGCTCGGCCCTCCCTCACGCATCGTTGGTTCATTGGTTGACACTGCGTGTCTGATTGACAGGAACAACAAGTGAGGCTGTTAGTCTGAGCAGACAGTCAGAACGTATGTGTGCGCGCTTGAGCATTTAGGCCTATATTATAATTGTTTCGTTCTTTGAATTAGTTAATTCTATTCATTTAAATCTTTTGATTATTCATATCTGAATTTTTTAAATATTTGTATAAACACAGTTGAAGTCGGAAGTTTACATACACTTAGGTTGGTGTCATTAACTTGTTTTTCAACCACTCCACAAATTTCTTGTTAACAAACTATAGTTTTGGCAAGTCAGTTAGGACATCTACTTTGTACATGACACAAGTAATTTTTCCAACAATTAAATACAGACAGATTATTTCACTTATAATACACTGTATCACAATTCCATTGGGTCAGAAGTTTACATACACTAAGCTGACTGTGCCTTTAACAGCTTGGAAAATTACAGAAAATGATGTCATGACTTTAGAAGCTTCTGATAGGCTAATTGACGTAATTTGAGTCAATTGGAGGTGTACCTGTGAATGTACACTGCTCAAAAAAATAAAGGGAACACTAAAATAACACTTCCTAGATCTGAATGAATGAATTATTCTTATTAAATACTTTTTTCTTTACATAGTTGAATGTGCTGACAACAAAATCACACAAATTATCAATGGAATGTATCAAATGTATCAACCCATGGAGGTCTGGATTTGGAGTCACACTCAAAATTAAAGTGGAACACCACACTACAGGCTGATCCAACTTTGATGTAATGTCCTTAAAACAAGTCAAAATGAGGCTCAGTAGTGTGTGTGGCCTCCACGTGCCTGTATGACCTCCCTACAACGCCCTGGGCATGCTCCTGATGAGGTGGCGGATGGTCTCCTGAGGGATCTCCTCCCAGACCTGGACTAAAGCATCCGCCAACTCCTGGACAGTCTGTGGTGCAACGTGGCGTTGGTGGATGGAGCGAGACATGATGTCCCAGATGTGCTCAATTGGATTCAGGTCTGGGGAACAGGCAGGCTAGTCCATAGCACCAATGCCTTCCTCTTGCAGGAACTGCTGACACACTCCAGCCACATGAGGTCTAGCATTGTCTTGCATTAGGAGGAACCCAGGGCCAACTGCACCAGCATATGGTCTCACAAGGGGACTGAGGATCTCATCTCGGTACCTAATGGCAGTCAGGCTACCTCTGGCGAGCACATGGAGGGCTGTGTGGCCCCCCAAAGAAATGCCACACCATGACTGACCCACCGCCAAACCGGTCATGCTGGAGGATGTTGCAGGCAGCAGAACGTTCTCCACGGCATCTCCAGACTCTGTCATGTCTGTCACGTGCTCAGTGTGAACCTGCTTTCATGTGAACCTGCTTTCATCTGTGAAGAGCACAGGGCACCAGTGGCGAATTTGCCAATCTTGGTGTTCTCTGGCAAATGCCAAACGTCCTGCACGGTGTTGGGCTGTAAAGCACAAACCCACCTGTGGACGTTGGGCCCTCATACCACCCTCATGGAGTCTGTTTCTGACCGTTTGAGCAGACACATGCACATTCGTGGCCTGCTGGAGGTCATTTTGCAGGGCTCTGGCAGTGCTCCTCCTGCTCCTCCTTGCACAAAGGCGGAAGTAGCGGTCCTGCTGCTGGGTTGTTGCCCTCCTACGGCCTCCTCCACGTCTCCTGATGTACTGGCCTGTCTCCTGGTAGTGCCTCCATGCTCTGGACACTACGCTGACAGACAGCAAACCTTCTTGCCACAGCTCGCATTGATGTGCCATCCTGGATGAGCTGCACTACCTGAGCCACTTGTGTGGGTTGTAGACTCCGTCTCATGCTACCACTAGAGTGAAAGCACCGCAAGCATTCAAAAGTGACCAAAACATCAGCCAGGAAGCATAGGAACTGAGAAGTGGTCTGTGGTCACCACCTGCAGAACCACTCCTTTATTGGAGGTGTCTTGCTAATTGCCTATAATTTCCACCTGTTGTCTATTCCATTTGCACAACAGCATGTGAAATGTATTGTCAATCAGTGTTGCTTCCTAAGTGGACTGTTTGATTTCACAGAAGTGTGATTGACTTGGAGTTACATTGTGTTGTTTAAGTTTTCCCTTTATTTTTTTGAGCAGTGTATTTCAAGGCCTACCTTCAAACTCAGTGTCTCTTTGCTTGACATTATGGGAAAATCTAAAGACATCAGAAAAAAATGGTAGACCTCCACAAGTCTGGTTCATCCTTGGGAGCAATTTCCAAATGCCTGAAGGTACCACGTTCATTTGTACACACAATAGTATGCAAGTATAAACACCATGGGACCACGCAGCCGTCATACCGCTCAGGAAGGAGATGCATTCTGTCTCCTAGAGATGAACGTACTTTGGTGCGAAAAGTTCAAATCAATCCCAGAACAACAGCAATGGACCTTGTGAAGATGCTGGAGGAAACGGGTACAAAAGTATCTATATCCACAGTAAAACGAGTCCTGTGTCGACATAAACTGGAAGGCCGCTCAGCAAGGAAGAAGCCACTGCTCCAAAACTGCCATAAAAAAGCCAGACTACGGTTTGCAACTGCACATCGGGACAAAGATCATACTTTTTGGAGAAATGTCCTCTGGTCTGATGAAACAAAATAGAACTGTTTGGCCATAATGACCATCGTTACATTTTGAGGGAAAAGGGGGAGGCTTGCAAGCCGAAGAACACCATCACAACCGTGAATCACGGGGTGACAGCATCATGTTGTGGGGGTGCTTTGCTGCAGGAGGGACTGGTGCATTTCACAAAATAGATGGCATCATGAGAATGGAAAAGTATGTGGATATATTAAAGCAACATCTCAAGACATCAGTCAGGAAGTTAAAGCTTGGTCACAAATGGTCTCCCAAATGGACAATGACCCCAAGCATACTTCCAAAGTTGTGGCAAAATAGCTTAAGGACAGCAAAGTCAAGGTATCTCAAAACCCTGACCTCAATCCTATACACAATGTGTGGGCAGAACTGAAAAAGCGTGTGCGAGCAAGGAGGCCTAAAAATCTGACTCAGTTATACCAGCTCTGTCAGGAGGAATGGGCCAAAATTCACCCAACTTATTGTGGGAAGCTTATGGAAGGCTACCCGAAAAGTTTGACCCAAGTTAAACAATTTAAAGGCAATGCTACCAAATACTAATTGAGTGTATGTAAACTTCTGACCCACTGGGAATGTGATGAAAGAAATAAAAGCTGAAATAAATAATTATCTCTACTATTATTCTGACATTTCACATTCTAAAATGAAGTGGTGATCCTAACTGACCAAAGACAGAGAATTTTTACTAGGATTAAATGTCAGGAATTGTGAAAAACTGAGTTTAAATGTAGTTGGCTAAGGTGTATGTAAACTTCCGACTTCAACTCTAGATTCGGCTCTGATATGCGAGCCGGCTCCCAACGTTCACCTACAAGAGCCGGCTCTTAGAACCCATCACTAGTCTCTTTCAAGGTCACCCAAGTTGAGGTTCACATCTAAGGTGTCAACGAAAGCGAATCTTAATCGCTTTATTTATTTATTTTTTATTTCACCTTTATTTAACCAGGTAGGCAAGTTGAGTACAGGTTCTCATTTACAATTGCGACCTGGCCAAGATAAACAAAAGCAGTTCGACACGTGCAACAACACAGAGTTACACATGGAGTAAAACAAACATACAGTCAATAATACAGTAGGAAAATACATCTATATACAATGTGAGCAAATGAGGTGAGATAAGGGAGGCAAAAAAAGGCCATGGTGGCGAAGTAAATACAATATAGCAAGTAAAACACTGGAATGGTAGATTTGCAGTGGAAGAATGTGCAAAGTAGAGATAGAAGTAATGGGGTGCAAAGGAGCTAAATAAATTAATAAATACAGTAGGGGAAGAGATGTTGTTTGGGCTAAATTATAGATGGGCTATTACAGGTGCAGTAATCTGTGAGCTGCTCTGACAGCTGGTGCTTAAAGCTAGTGAGGGAGATAAGTGTTTCCAGTTTCAGAGATTTTTGTAGTTCGTTCCAGTCATTGGCAGGAGAGGCGGCCAAAGGAAGAATTGGTTTTGGGGGTGACCAGAGAGATATACCTGCTGGAGCGCATGCTACAGGTGGGTGCTGCTATGGTGACCAGCGAGCTGAGATAAGGGGGGACTCTACCTAACAGGGTCTTATAGATGACCTGGAGCCAGTGGGTTTGGCGACGAGTATGAAGCGAGGGCCAGCCAATGAGAGCGTACAGGTCGCAGTGGTGGGTAGTATATGGGGCGCTTTGGTGACAAAACAGATGGCACTGTGATAGACTGCATCCAATGTATTGAGTAGGGTATTGGAGGCTATTTTGTAAATTACATCGCCGAAGTCGAGGATCGGTAGGATGGTCAGTTTTACAAGGGTATATTTGGCAGCATGTGTGAAGGATGCTTGTTGCGAAATAGGAAGCCAATTCTAGATTTAACTTTGGATTGGAGATGTTTGATGTGAGTCTGGAAGGAGAGTTTACAGTCTAACCAGACACCTAAGTATTTGTAGTTGTCCACATATTCTAAGTCAGAGTCGTCCAGAGTAGTTATGTTGGACAGGCGAGCAGGTGCAGGCAGCGATCGGTTGAAGAGCATGCATTTAGTTTTACTTGTATTTAAGAGCAATTGGAGGCCACGGAAGGAGAGTTGTATTGCATTGAAGCTCGTCTGGAGGGTTGTTAACACAGTGTCCAAAGAATGGCAAGAAGTATACAGAATGGTGTCGTCTGCGTAGTGATTGATCAGAGACTCACCAGCAGCAAGAGCGACATCATTGATCAGCTCTGCAGGATCAGGTACTGTATAGGCTATTAGCTAAAGCAAAGTGCATTCAGGTACACACATCCCTAGAGGTTCTCTTACATTACTTAATGACCACAATCTGTGTCCTTTCTAGACGATACTGAAAACAAAATGCACGGCGAACTGGGAGCTGTTGACTGGGTATGTCGTCTACTGTGTGTAATGCTGAAGGATTGATGCATGGCAAGATATAACAGTTGTGATGACTTGTTGAGTAGTTATAGATATCACTGAAAAACCCTTCAGTAATAGTGGCTTTTGTTTGCATGGTGGTATTGTGAAAGTGGGGTGTAATTTCTCTTGATCACCCAATGAGGCACTAGTCTTAATATTTATTCTTCCTTTTTCTTCAAGGAAGCAGATGTTCTTCTAAGGGTCACCCTAGAGGCAGCAAGGTGGTGTGATCTCCAAACATTTAAAGGCACTATTTCCCTCCCTAGTGTGTTGGGATGGATGGGTAATACCGCATTACAACCCTTAAAGAACTACGGTTGTATGATGGCCTGGATGAAGAGGAAAATATTATCCTCAAGGAACCATTCATGTTCTCGTTCCACTTAGAGAGAGATTATGAGATGTTCTATGTGGAGGCAGAATGACTGTTTTTGCCTCTTTAGAGGAGCAGGAGTGAAGCTATTTTTGAGGAGTGGTCAAACCTTGTTTTTGTCTGCTGTGTTAATTGTTTCAATTGTTAATTGTGTTGTTTAGTAAAGATGATGTAAAGTCACCTGAGTCTCTGATCTCTGTACTGGAGCTGGTATAACTTAATGTACAAAACACATTCAGTTTGTCAGTATGTCTATATGGTATAGTCTGTCTCCATTCTCATAAGGAAAGTAAATAGCATTATAAATCAGGATAGGTAGTAACTGTGTATATACACTCAATGGAATACTATAATGACAAAGTTCTAACATTTATCAACACAATTTTAACAGTACATGACATACATAACAAGTATGTTGTTCACTGCAACAATATCAGTAGCTTGTCTCAAATATAGCATTAAGCAAAAAGTGTTACAACACATGTGCTGGTACCACTTTATATAATATTTCTTACGATCTTCAAAAATGAAACACGTTTGTATTCAACGTGTGTCCTGCACGAAGGTGTGTGTTCCTATTCAGTGTATGACTGTCAAACCTCAGATGGACAAAAAAAAGGTAGGCGGGGTCAAACGTTTGACTCCGCCCACATTGAGCCCTGCCCAAACTGCACACTGTAGTCAGGGGTACTTGGAGAGTGAGAAGTCAGGCCTTTCATCTCTGCATGTTATTTATTTTATGTAAGCAGGTACCAAGTTCATTCGTTCCGTTCACAAGTTCCGTTAAAGCAATTGTAAACTCTACGGGTATATTTTTACGCATTGGTTTCGCAGATTTTTCTTAGAATGGCCTGCAAAAAAGTGGGTACTACACTGGGCCGTGCATTGTGGCAAAACGGTAACAGGACACCACCCCTTTCAAGATCTTCGAAAATTATAAACTTTTCAACAAGCAGGGAATTGAAAAGTGGAGAGAAGAAATGTAAAGATCAAAGCTGTGAATCCAATTGCAGGTCGGCGGCGATGCCTTTACCTGCCGCTTGCTCCTCTACACCTGCCGCTCAAAGACATCAGGTTGGGGGCAAGAAGGGTCCCGAGGAGCCGTTGACAGTGTCTGGACGATCGTACTCCTCCACTGCCCCAAAAGCAGATCATAGGACGTACTTATGGGCACGTTATAATGAGATGAAACGGCTTGTGCACGGTAAGTAGTAGACTGACCTCACAGTCGTCCTTTGTCATATTTCCTCCCCCAAACCTACTGCAAATTGAGAAATCATGTGACTAAACTGAATAACAATAAGAAAGTATACTATGAAACAAATACATTATATAAAGAATGATAGCTAAAAGCTTTGGAGCACCTTAAATGAAATTTTGGGCAAAAACTCCAACTCAGCTCCATCATTCATTTAATCAGATGGCTCATTCATTACGAAACCCACTTATGTTGCCAATTACTTTAATATAGAGGTATAGCAAAAGTATGCATGACATGCCAGCAACAAACGCTGACACTACACATCCAAGTATAACTGATGAAATTATGAAAGAGAAGCATTGTAATTTTGAATTCTGTAAAGTGAGTGTGGAGGAGGTGAAAAAAATGTCTATCAACAATGACAAGCCACCGGGGTCTGACAACTTGGATGGAAAATTACTGATGATAACGGACGATATTGCCACTCCTGTTTGTCATATCTTCAATTTAAGCCTACAAGAAAGTGTGTGCCCTCTGGCCTGGAGGGAAGCAAAAGTAATTCTGCTACCCAAGAATAAAGCCCCCTTTACTGGCTCAAATAGTTGACCAATCAACCCTTAGTAAAGTTTTTTCTTAAAATGCTATTTTACTGTAAACAAATTGACAACAAACTATCAGCATTGCTTTTGGGAAGGACATTCAACAAGCACAGTGCTTACACAAATGACTGATGATTGGCTGAGAGAAATTGATGATAACAAGATTGTGGGAGCTGTTTTGTTAGACCTCAGTGCGGCTTTTGACATACATTACCGATCATAGTCGGCTGATGGAAAAAAACATTTGTGTTATGGCTTTACAACCCCTGCTATATTGTGGATAAAGAGTTACCTGTCTAACAGAACACAGAGGGTGTTCTTTAATGGAGGCCTCTCCAACACAATCCAGGTTAAATCAGGAATTACCCAGGGCATCTTTCTAGGCCCCTTACTTTTCTCAATCTTTACTAATGACATGCCAGTGTGTCCATGTATGCGGGTGACTCAACACTATACACGTCAGCTACTACAGCGAGTGAAATCACTGCAACACTTAACAAAGAGCTGCAGTTAGTTTCAGAATGGGTGGCAAGGAATGAGTTAGTCCTAAATATAAAAAAATATATATAAGCATTGTATTTGGGACAAATCATTCACTAAACCATAAACCTCAACTAAATCATGTTGAAATTGAGAAAGCTGAGGTGACTAAACTGCATGGAGTAACCCTGGATTGTAAACTGTCATGGTCAAAACATGTTGATACAACAGTAGCTAAGATGGAGAGAAGTCGGTCCATAATAAAGCGATGGTCTGCCTTTTTAACAACACTATCAACAAGGCAGGTCCTACAGGCCCTAGTTTTGTCACACCTGGACTACTCTTCAGTTGTGTGGTCAGTTGCCACAAAGAGAGACCTCTGAAAATTACAGTTGGCTCAGAACAGGGCAGCACGGCTGGCCCTTAAATGTACACAGAGAGCTAACATTAATAATATGCATGTATATTTCTCATGGCTCAAAGTGGAGGAGAGATCGACTTCGTCACTACTTGTTTTTGTAAGAAGTGTTGACATGCTGAATGCACCAAGCTGTTTGTTTAAACTACCAGCACACAGTTCGAACACCCTGCATACCCCACAAGACATGCCACCAGAGGTCTCTTCACAATCCACAAGTCCAGAACAGATTATGGGAGGCACACAGTACTACATAGAGCCATGACTACATAGAACTCTATTCCACATCAGCATAACTGATGCGAGCAGTAGAATCAGATATAAAAAAAACATGAGAGACACTCAGGCACAAATCCACATGATAAGACACGCACTCTACAAACACGTACACATGGATGTTGTATTGTAGATATGTGGTAGTAGAGTAGTGGCCTGAGGGAACACACTTAATGTGTTGTGAAAAGGGTTAGGAAATGTAATATTTTAAATTGTATATAACTGCCTTAATGTTGCTGGACCACAGGAAGAGTATCTGCTGCCTTGGCAGGAGCCAATGGGGATCCTTAATAAATACAACATACAAATACGCTCAATGTCGGCACGGTACACTTCAAAGGATTCCCATAATTTGTGATGTGTGTACACTTATAGTGATGGGTGCTGATGGGGAGTGATTCAGTACTACTCCCCATCTGCTACTGATGGTCATGTCCTGGTTGAAGACATTACCGTATGCACAGGGATTATATGAGTTCATCCTCTTCTAGACCAGTGCTGTAACAGTTCATCCCTTCACTAGGTTTGAAAGTGGGTCAAGCATGACAGCTGGATGGCAATCCTGTCATTGGTCTTGTTTTGAAAAAATGAAAGTGAGACAAATTGTTGTAGCCAACATACTCTATAATTCTACAGGCTATATTCAAAAAAAGATCTCAGAACAAATCCCAAACCCCTACAGGACAGGCCATGGTCTCTGACACACTCTTTCTCATTTACCCACTAGCCACACGATTGCATATTCTGATTCATTATCTACTCCTTCTTTAGATTGTCATCATTATGTCAGCACACAAACACATGGCCATAACCTCCACTATAAAGGCATAAGAAGGATCGTACTTGGTAATGAAGGTAGAGGCAGAGTTAGAGGAGAGAAACAACTCTTGAGAATGAGGTTACAAGCTAGATATGGTCAATCTATCACGTTGACGGCCAGCTGCCGTCACTTGTCTCATCCAAAAGACCTTGGCCCACTTATCTGTCAGCTAAAAATGAAACACGGTAGCGTCGTCATATTCCAGGGATTTAGTGATAGATTGGGAAACCGTTGGTGATCCTCTTTTTAATCTGAGTCTGTGTGTTTGCTGTGTGGCTGTTACGATTGTTCTGGAAGAACCGGGTTGTAAACACGCAGAGCAATCACAAATAGACACTGACCATGTTTCCATAAAATATTTTTTTGCGAGAGGGCTAGAGATTAAATCAATTATGATAAACTTCACAGGGTGGTGAAAGTGCACGGTGATGAGCTTGACGCTCCTTTCCAATAAATATCGAGGGTCTTATTCTGGTGACATGATAATCGATGTTTGGCAGCAGTTTGACAAATAAAAATAATCTCGCTCATTTGTCCATAATAATAATCTCATCATGTAGGCTATCTGTGCACTGTAGCCAACAAAGCGCAGATAGCGCTGTTGGTTAGAGCGCACGTGCCAATACCAGACTGGGCACATTCGCTATAAAACATTGTGAGAAAACTATCCGTAGAGTTGAAAATTCTATGGAAACCCATTTAACTTGTATTTCTTTATTCGTTCCATGGGAATTTTCCCTCAAAAGGTATTTGCATGTGCGCTAGGCCTAGGTCATCACACACAGCCTTTTATTTGTCATTTGGATGGAAATAGGCATATTGTTTTTATGCTGATTTTAGAATATTCACATGAAAATCAGGGATTTTGCTAAATCTTTATGTCCAGTGATTTAGATTATAAACACATTTGGCTGTTTGTGTGTGTGTGTGTGTGTGTGTGTGTGTGTGTGTGTGTGTGTGCAAAAGTTAATTTGCCTCTAAATCCTGTTCAGTGTTTCACATTTTTTACCCCCTATGAATTCCCTGTAATCCTGTTGTTGCTTGCCTCACTAGGCTCAGTACTTTGCTTCAGGTACAGTGCACTGCTGTGCAATTGGCATCATCTAAAAAAGCATTAGTACTTAACATTGAAGTCCCAAATGGTGTAAAGCTGTAGTTATAAACATAGTATCAGTCTATTATGTTGTCTCTCTATTACAATGTATGTCTCTGTGCTGTCTCTTTCCAGACCTGATCCCACCAAGTGTGTGTAACCTGCTCAACTCCTCCACTATCTACGCCAACAACGAGGTCAGCCTAGCGGAGGTGGACATCTATGGGTTTGACTATGACTACACCCTGGCCCTCTACTCCGATGCCCTCAACACTATGATCTACAACACTGCCCGAGACTTCCTCATCGAGCACTTCAAGGTGTGTGTTCTCTAACTAACCCGCCAATAGACTAGCACATATTGTATATTCAGTTCTCCTGATAATTCCATGTATGAGTACAGTTGTGGGCCCTAATCTGAGCATCTTCTGCTGTTGTTTGACAGTACCCTGAAGGTATCCGCAAATATGACTATATCCCCAACTTTGCTGCACGGGGTCTTCACTATGATATTCAAAAGGTAAACCCCATGAAGCAGTTCTGCCCCTCTTTTAAACATCCAATCTCAAGGTGCAGTGCGTTTACAGTACTATATGTTTTGTCTTCCCACAGGGCCTCCTGATGAAGATAGATGCTTTCCATTACATTCAGCTGGGGACTGTGTATCGGTGAGTTTTGTTTATGGGTTGGTGAATAACACTCTGCAATATCAGTCAGTGTACTAAAACTGTGTTGACCCTATAGGGGACTGAACCCAGTTCCAGATGAGGAGGTCCTGAGGCTCTATGGGGGTACGCACCATGTCCCCTTGCAACAGGTCAGCGGCTTCTATGGAAAGGTCAGTCACTGTGTCCTTGAAGAATATATTACCTCTGGAGTTGCCTGTTAAAATATTCACTCTGAGTCCATTGACAGGATCAAGGTATTTTGTTTTAATCTGCCGCCAACAGTTATGAGGACAGGTCCTTAAAATGACATTACCTTTAGACGCATACAAAGCTCTCCCTCGCCCTCCATTTGGCAAATCTGACCATAACTCTATCCTCCTGATTTCCGGGAAGCTTATATGAAATCCCGCTTTGCACTCCGACGAACCATCAAACAGGCAAAGCGTCAATAAAGGACTAAGATCGAATCATACTACACCGACTCCGACGCTCGTCGGATGTGGAAGGGCTTGCAAACTAATACAGATTACAAAGGGAAGCACAGCCGAGAGCTGCCCAGTGACACGAGCCTACCAGATGAGCTAAGTAACTTATATGCTCGCTTCGAGGCAAGTAACACTGAAACATGCATGAGACATCAGCTGTTCCGGCCGACTGTGATCACACTCTCCGCAGCCGATGTGAGTAAGACTTTTAAACAGGTCAACATTCACAATGGAACTGGGCCAGACGGATTACCAGGACATGTACTCCGAGCATGCGCTGACCAACTGGCAAGTGTCTTCACTGACATTTGCCAGTAATATCAACATGTTTCAAGCAGACCACCGTGGTCCCTGCCTAAATGACTACTGACCAGGAGCACTCACATCTGTAGCCATGAAATGCTTTGAAAGGCTGGTCATGTATCACATCAACACCATTATCCCAGAAACCCTAGACCCACTCCAATTTGCATACCACACCAACAGATCCACAGATGATGCAATCTCTATTGTGCTCCACACTGCCCTTTCCCACCTGGACAAAAGGAACACCTATGTGAGAATGCTATTCATTGACTACAGCTCAGCGTTCAACACCGTAGTGCCCTCAAAGCTCATCACTAAGCTAAGGACCCTGGGACTAAACACCTCCCTCTGCAACTGGATCCTTGACTTCCTGACGGGCCGCCCCCAGGTGGTAAGGGTAGGTAACAACATATCCGCCACGCTAATCCTCAACACGGGGGCCCCTCAGGGGTGTGTGCTCAGTACCCTCCTGTCCTCCCTGTTCACTCATGACTGCACGGCCAGACACGACTCCAACACCCTCATTAAGTTTGCTGATGACACAACAGTGGTAGACCTGATCACCGACATTGATGAGACAACCTATAGGGAGGAGGTCAGAGACCTGGCTGTGTGGTGCAAGGACAGCAACCTCTCCCTCAACGTGATCAAGACAAAGGAGATGATTGTGGACTACATGAAAAGGAAGACCGAGCATTTACTGCTGCTCTTGAATGATTTGTTATTCTTATCTCTTACTTTTTTTGTTGTTGTTGTATTTTCTTAACTGCATTGTTGGTTAACGGCTTATAAGTAAGCATTTACTGTAACCTGTTGTATTCGGCGTATGTGACTAATACAATTTGATTTGATATAAGCATTGTATTTTGTAAGCTCGACTTTTGTCATTACTCTTTTAGCAACTGACAAGCAACATTTCACTAATCATCTAAAAGAGCTCATCTGCTACAGGATGTTAACGTTAAAGCCTTTTTGTAGTTTAAAAAATAATTACTGGTTATTATTGCACAAATCTTAATACATCTCTAGATGTGGTCTGACAGTCTGACTGTGGCATAGTGTTTGTTCATCAGGTTCAGTCTGTAGGGCCAGGGGCTTTGATGTTTTCACACAGGTTCACATTCTTTACATTCTTCTACATTGAATGCAGCACTGTGGAGTGAGCACACCATGCCTCCCCTGCCTTCTAATCTTCCATCACAAACATACGCCCACTACCCACAATCCTCTGGGTCTGGCACTGGGATCCCTGTCTTTATAAATTAGGGATTAGCTCTGTGTACAGGCCTTGCTCCCTGTGGACACTGGTTTCATTTTTTCCTCCATGGAAAGTAACTGGTTCTAAACACGGTTCCTCATTTGAGCTAGAAGCATTAGGTGGTAATATAATGTTTATAAATAAGTATTTCATGTACATTTTGAAACCGCATTTCTCTAATCACACCCAATTTAGAGTCATGGTAATACTGTATATCTTTTTATAAGAATACAATAAGCAGCTGATTTATCATCCACAGGGACCCAAGGTTAAGCAGTTCATGGACATCTTCTCCATCCCAGAGATGACCCTCCTGGCTGTGGCCAATGATTTCTTCATCTCCAACGACATCGAGTACGATCCCGAGCACCTCTACAAAGACGTTTCAGTGAGTGTCTCAGCACACTCTCATGCCATTTATCACCTTGTGTAATGTTCTTTCCCTCCCTCTTGCTGGTTTTCCAAACCCTCTGCCAGGTTAATTTAACCGTTTGGACACAGTGGGGGTTTTCAGCACCAGGTTCAGATCTCTGTCCTCCTCCTAGAGAGAGGTTGCCAGGGATTCAGACATGTGGCCTAATGAACAATAGCTGTTCTCATTCCACACTGGGGTCAAAGGGTTTAGCTTACAGTTTGTCCTTTTCAGATTCACTTTGTCTGCCAGAAGAAACAGACGTGATCTAGCTTTGACTTTATCCTCCCTCGTCCTTTTCGTAACCAAGCTCTTCTGCCTGTTAGACTGGGTTGGAGTAGAGAGTGTGATATTCAGAACCTGACTATATGCACTATGAGCATGTTGAATTTATCCTTATCTGTAGGTACATGTTGTAACTGAATTTAAGTAGATTCATTGGCACTTGTTATTTGCATAATGCATAATGCATGTTATTTTTATCCTCAGGAAGCCATTGGAATGGTTCACATCAAAGGCTACATGTACAAATGGATCATGCAAGATCTGGGTGAGCGATGTTTGATTCTGTTTGTGGTCCAGTCAAATACCTCATTTTCAGAAGCCTGCGGAATGTTAAAGTTTGACATGTTGTTGTTTTTGTTAATGTTGTTATTTTTCCCCTCATTTCCCACCCATAGAGAAGTACATTCTGGGAAGGGATGAGACTTATGCTGTTCTGCATCGCCTGGTCAGCCACGGGAAGAAACTGTTCCTCATCACCAACAGCCCCTTCAGCTTTGTGTGAGTGTCCATCTGAGGATGAAGACTCAGGGTCATGTTGGTTTGAATGACTTATTGATTGGTTGGTAAATCGACCACAGTTACGATGGATCGTGGAAGAGGAGGAGTCATTCTCCTAATGTCAATTACTTGTTTTCATGGTTACCCAACATGATTGTCAGAGGAAGCACAAACACTGACATATCATTCAGTCAGAACACTATTGACGAATGGGAAGAGTGGGCAGAAGCACTCAGTCAGTCTGCACAGTATATTTTGGTGAATGGAATGAGCCACACCTCTGTTGCTTTCTCTGTAAGATTGGTAATGGCTGAAGTGGAATGATCAAATATATCAAGCACATAGTTCCCACGTGTTTAATGCCATTCCATTTGCTCCGTTCCAACCATTATTATGAGCCGCCCTCCCCTCAGCAGCCTCCTGTGGTCCAGTCACTCTGATATCTCTGATTGTAGGGATAAAGGCATGAGGTACATGGTTGGGAAGGACTGGAGGGACTTCTTTGATGTGGTCATTGTTCAGGCAGACAAACCACACTTCTTCAATGACTGTGTCAAGTGAGTATGGAGTGTTCTTGTTGACCAGGTTGTCATGTGTTTATTGGGACCTTATTCAATTTGCTCGCCAATGTTGCCCCTTTTACAGACCATTTAGACGCCTGGATGGAAATGGTGACCTCCAGTGGGACAAAATAAACAGTCTGGACAAAGGACAGATCTACAAACAAGTGTGTACACCTTCAATATTAAACTACAATGCTCATGACCTCATCTCCCCCTTAACAGAATACTGAGGCATTTAGTTTGTGTTTCAGGGAAACCTGTACGACTTCCTGAGGCTGACAGGCTGGAGAGGGTCCAGTGTGCTATACTTTGGAGATCATCTCTACAGTGACTTGGCTGTGAGTGACTATTTTATGATATGATTGAAAATATGGTTTGGTTACAAAATCATAAAAAACACTCCGTTTCCAGGTTGGTAGTAACCACTACAGCAATGTCCGTCCAAAACAATGAGGAGACAGTATTTCCAGTTTAGAGGGTTTTTAATGGACAGCAAACAAACAAACAAACACACACACACACACACACACACACACACACACACACACACACACACACACACACCACAAATGGAAAACACTAACAAATAGCTAATGCTACTAGGCATACTAATGCATTCTCAATGTAAATGCTAAAGCTAGCACTAATGCTAGCGGGAGCGCAAGCTAGCTAACAAACTCAACATAAATGTCAAAATACAACAACAGGAAATACTTAGCTCCAAAACCAACGGACATAAAGATCTTTAGGCGTTTACATTTTAGATGCATGCATAATAAAATGTTAGATAGCAAGGACATTGTCCACAAGAGGAAAAAGGTAGCTGAGTGAAAAAGCTGGTGCTTGTCAGGATGGAAAGCCATGTTATCTGGCTTATGCCCTGCCATGCTAGGGGTCCTAAATGAATTAACCTGAAGTCTTGGCAATAGAGGCTGCTGATTGGTTAATATAAGAATGACTGGGGTGACCTTGGTCAAAAAGAAAACTAAAGGTGGTTAGGGTCTGAAAACTGCCTGACTAAACTAACCAGAAGGGAGTGCTACAAAGCTGGCTGTTTTTTCAGCCGCCCCCAAATGTGTTGAAGAATTTGCTTCAACTAAAAAAGCCAGCTAAGGGTCAGTAGCTTCTTGAGGTGGACAGCTGAATAAGCCGAGCGACAGTGTCACATTCTGACCTTAGTTTATTTTTTATATCTTTGTGTTGGTCAGTGCGTGAGTTGGGGTGGGTTGTCTATGTTCCTTTTTCTATGTTATATTTTCTACGTGTTTGGCCTAGTATGGTTCTCAATCAGAGGCCGGTGTTGTTCGTTGTCTCTGATTGAGAATCATACTTTGGTAGCTGGAAGGCAAGGGACCCTGGGCACAGGCTGGGGAGTATCGCCGTCCACAGGAGGAACTGGAGGCAGCTAAGGCTGAGAGGAAACACTACGAGGAGTTGGCACAGCTGGGCAAGGAAGCCCGAGAGGCAGCCCCAAAAATGTATTGGGGGGGGGGGGCACACGTGGAGTGGCAGACCTGAGCCAACTCCCCGTGCTTATCGTAAGGAGCCAAGGATGGAACCAGAGCCGGTCAGGGCGAAATTGGAGGTGAGCGATGGAAGAGAAGCAGAGACAGTGAAGGAGTTAATGGGGAGATTGGAGGAGAGAGGAATGAGGGAGTTGCTGTGTTGGTGCATGAGGCACGACATCTGCCCGACAGAGCGTGTCTGGGATTTGATGTCACCTGAGTCAGCTCTCCATACTCGTCCTGAGGTGCGTGCTAGCCGTCTGGTGAAGACTGTGCCAGCCCCACGCACCAGGCCTCCTGTGCGCCTCCCTAGCCCTGCATGTCCTGTGCCAGCTCGGCGCTACAGCTCTCCAAGACGTGCTTACCATGGCGGGCATCGTACTGGTCAGGCACCGTGTTATGCGGTGGAGCGCACGGTGTCTCCAGTATGTGTTCTTAGCCCGGGGCGCTACATCCCAGCTCCCCGCATCTGCCAGAGTCTCCCGCCTGTCTGGCGCTGCCAGGGTCTCCCGCCTGTCTGGCGCTGCCAGGGTCTCCCGCCTGTCTGGCGCTGCCAGGGTCTCCCGCCTGTCTGGCGCTGCCAGGGTCTCCCGCCTGTCTGGCGCTGCCAGGGTCTCCCGCCTGTCTGGCGCTGCCAGGGCCTCCCGCCTGTCTGGCGCTGCCAGGGCCTCCCGCCTGTCTGGCGCTGCCAGGGCCTCCCGCCTGTCTGGCGCTGCCAGGGCCTCCCGCCTGTCTGGCGCTGCCAGGGCCTCCCGCCTGTCTGGCGCTGCCAGGGCCTCCCGCCTGTCTGGCGCTGCCAGGGCCTCCCGCCTGTCTGGCGCTGCCAGGGCCTCCCGCCTGTCAGGCGCTGCCAGGGCCTCCCGCCTGTCCGGCGCTGCCAGGGCCTCCCGCCTGTCCGGCGCTGCCAGGGCCTCCCGCCTGTCCGGCGCTGCCAGGGCCTCCCGCCTGTCCGGCGCTGCCAGGGCCTCCCGCCTGTCCGGTGCTGCCAGGGCCTCCCGCCTGTCCGGCGCTGCCAGGGCCTCCAGCCTGTCCGGCGCTGCCAGAATCGCAGCCCCTCAGTTCAGAGGCGTCCCTCAGTTCAGAGGCGCCCCTCAGTCCAGTGGCGCCCTCTACGAGGGTCTTCAGTCCGGGGCCCGCTGCGAGGGTCCCCGCTCCAGAGGCGCCACCTAAGTGGGCCAAGACTGAGGTGGAGCAGGGTCCAAGTCCTGCACCCAAACTGCCGCCGTAAGAGGGCCCACCCGGACCCTCCCCTTTTAGAGTCAGGTTTTGCGGCCGGAGTCCGCACCTTTGGGGGGGGTACTGTCACGCCCTGGCCATAGAGAGGCTTTTTGGTTAGGCCAGGGTGTGACTAGGGTGGGCGTTCTATGTTATTTTTTCTATGTTTTTGTATTTCTTTATTTTTGGCTGGGTATGGTTCTCAATCAGGGACAGCCGTCTGTCGTCTCTGATTGAGAACCATACTTTGGTAGCTCTTGCCCACATGGGTTTTGTGGGTAGTTATTTTCTGTTTAGTGTGTTTTGCACCTGACGGAGCTGTTTCGGTTGTTTCTTTTGTTCCTTGTTATATTTAGTGTTTAGTTTATTAAAATAATGATGAACACTTACCACGCTGCATCTTGGTCCTCACCTTCTTCCACCAACGGTCGTTACACTCACCTCGTACTCAAGCCACTCTGCCAGGTGAAGTAGGGTTGGAATGGGTATCTTTGGAATACCTTGGTGTCATCACTGTCCATTAATCCTGTGATACACTGGAGGGCAAACTGGTGGGGCTGGCCACTTCAGTTCTGTGAGGGAATCCAAGGTGGTTCTGTATGGGTACGTGCTGTTGCTGTAGGAGTCTGCATTTAGCAACACCTCTTCCAAATTCAGGTGGTCAACAAGTATATGAAACTTGAAGCAATCTGTTGCATCTATGGGCAGCACATTCTCGAGGGCTAACTCCCGTGGGTCTTATTTGACGAAGTTGGGGATGTTAGGAGTTGGTTTCCGGTAGGTGCGCTCCCAGCTGGGCGGAGAAGGTGTGCGGTAGCGGACAGGTGCGTGACAACGACGATCAGGTGAGTAGTCGCAGTGGCGGCGATCAGGTGAGGGCTGATGACAGCGATCAGGTGTAGGCTGACGACGACAGTCAGGTGTAGGCTGACGACGACAGTCAGGTGTAGGCTGACGACGACAGTCAGGTGTAGGCTGACGACGACAGTCAGGTGTAGGCTGACGACGACAGTCAGGTGTAGGCTGACGACGACAGTCAGGTGTCGGCTGGCGATAGCGGCGGTCAGGTGTAGGCGATGGCTCACGATAGTGAGGATTTGATTGAGTTGATGATGACAATTGATGATGACTGGTTTGGGTCGGGGAGCTCTCTGATCCCGAGTTCTTCAATGAGCTGTTCGATCTTATCACGCTTCCTTTGTAACCTCAGTGTGTCCTCTCTGGTTGTCACCAGCTATGCCAGCTCAGGCTGACGTTGATCTTGATGACCTCGAGTCGGGGTGTGCCTGCTGTGGGGTGCTGGTGAGTTGGCAACCGATGAGAATGAGGCTCCATCCTCAATGTTGCGACGCAGCCTGGGTGGTGAATTGAACTGCTGGATACTCATTGAAGCGGATGAGGTTAGCTCTTCCTAATAATTCCATTATCTCAACTTGTCACTCTCCTCTTCAGTTAGCTTCAGGCACGTTGTGAGCGTTCTGGAAGAAGAGCGGGTGCTTCTCTCATCTTTTGTAGGAGTTAAACTGCTGCAGGTCTGGTTGTGAGAGAAAGTAATTCCTCCCACAGCGACCTCTACTCGTGGTCCCTCGTTGGGGTGGTCTGTATGGTGTTCTCTTCCTTGACTCGTAGCTTACCTCATAATCGACTAGACGATTTGGAGAGTGAGTCTGATGGAGGTGACGAATCATTACTTGTGGAAGTTGTTCTCTAGTGACTGCCATCCTTGGGCTTTAGCAGGTATTGCTTCCGGCTCAAAGTCCATATTTTTTAATGATGATAATGATAAACTAGGAACCAATATACTACACACATATTGAACTCCTATGAACCCAATCATAACCATTATTAAATGTGTGTTCATGCTGCCTGCTGAGAGGTGAAACCCAAGCTCACTCTTTGGTGAACAAAAGATTATATTGTATTATATTCTTTCACTCACTAATTAAACCTTGGAGCTGGTTTACTGTCCTTTACATGGTATTCTCCCTCTTCAAGGATCTGATGCTGCGTCATGGGTGGCGTACGGGAGCCATTGTGCCTGAGCTGGATCTGGAGACCAAGGTGGTGAACACAGAACAATATGCCCAGAGCCTCACATGGCTTCAGGCCCTCACAGGCCTGCTGGAACGCATGCAGGTACACTCCTCTGGGGAATAGACACCGGCATGTTTTCCCTTCTCCCCATATTAACATACATACAAGGTCTCTTTTGAATTCATTATTTGATAAGGAGCGGTATCTGTACATCATAAGGATGATTGTCAAGTTCTTCCCATACAGTAGCTGACTCTTGTCATGTCCTTTTGTAGATGCATCGGGATTCACAGTCTAGGGAGGTTCTGCAGGATTGGCTGAAGGAGAGAGAGGAGCTCAGGTTGGTCAGATGGATTTAGTGGTACTAATTGAGTACCTTTTACTCTGGACATTGAAGTGATTAGGATTTCATATCTGCAGAGCCTGAAAATGACCCACTTTTATTTGTATTCTCTTCCTCTCTTGTCCCTTTTTATTACAGACTAAGAACAAAGAACCTCTTCAACCCCCAGTTCGGCAGCATCTTCCGCACCTGTCACAACCCCACCTACTTCTCCCGCCGCCTGTGTCGCTTCTCAGACGTCTACATGGCCTCCATCAGCTGCCTGCTGAACTACGACCTCTCCTACACCTTCTACCCCCGACGCACCCCTCTGCAGCACGAGGCGCCCCTGTGGATGGACCAGCTCTGCACTGGCTGCATGAAGACCCCCTTCCTAGAGGAGATGGCCCACATTCGCTGAGCCAACAATGGGTTCTCAGAACTGGGTTCTCAACATGGACATAAAAAAACAGACCACTAGGGGGAACTGTAGATTTAAATACATTTAGGTTATTGCTCTTACTGTAAGTGAACACTGTGAGTATTATCATGGCCTATATAGGAGTTACTCTGTGGCAGACCTGATGTAAGTTAACTAATCATAGACACGAAAGAATATGTTTGCACTTTATAAACCTTAATCACCCTTCATTGTACATTATTAGTTATTAACTAATGGGTAACACCCATCTCTGTGAGACTGGCACACAATACAGCTGGTTGCATTTGATGACCGGCATGCAAAGACAGACGAAGCATGTGCCCATAATGGACACTGTCTGTTCTATGGAGAAGACATAGCTAGTAATGTATGTTGTTCATTATGTATGTTGAAAATACCGTAGCTGCTTTTAAAACCTGTTTTTGTGCCTGTATACATTCAATAGAGTATATGACCAAATTAAAATACATTTGTCACTGATCTAACACGAGGCGGCCAGTAGTTTCATTTGTCGTGATGTTGCATGTGTCGCCTATGATTGTTGAATGTCCATAAAATGGAATTATGCATCGTGAGAATGAAATGTATAAATCAAGAAATTTGAATGGATTAGAGCTTTTCCCAGGTCTACCACTTCCTCAGCTATCACATAGGCTAGGTCTAGGCTGCTTACTATCATGAAAGCACTTTGCCAGGAAATGTTTCCATAATGCATTTTTACATTTAATTTCACGGCTGTCATCAGTCAGAACTTCCGAGATAAAACAAGGGTTCCCAGGCAAGAGCTGGCATATGTTCTTGAAGCTCCTAGTATGATATAAACTGAAGGCATAGGCTATTTTGCACATTTTTCTTCATAATGATCTCATTGGCTGGTGGTTGCACGTCGCTAGGCAGCACCTCACCACCAGCGTGAGGGTACCAGTGCCACCTCAGCTGCGCACGAGACAGACCAAGCAAGCTCGCAAACTCCTGGCTGCCACTCCTGTCAAAGAAAGAGGTAAGCAGAAAAACATGCGTGTTTGATACTTATTTAAAGCTTTATTGCGTATTGAATCTGGTTTATTAGGATACATACTCGTTTGAGAGTGTTTGTGTAGTTTAAACGGGCATGGAGTGAGAATTTGAAAGTGAACATGTTTGAACATAGATTTTTGTTTTTGTTTTTTTGCGACATTTCTTGTTCAGTTTTCACTTCTGTAGACTTCTAGAACATTTCCATAGAAGCCATGGAGCCAAGTTGTATTCATATAGCCACAAAATATCATGCTAGTTCTAATACTGAGTGTATGAATTGTAGCAAAGGAGAATGGGAGTCGCAGTTATTTGAATCTTTTCTACCACAGAGGAGAAAGCTAAGAGAAATATACATTTTAAAGCTTAATTTAAAGGTACTAAATGTAACAAACTATTGTTGTCACATTGACTGGGGCCAGAAAATATTTTGTTGTCGAATTCACTGGTCTGTTGTTGAGTTGAAAACAAGAGCCGGTCTGTTGACCAATAAGAAGGCTGCACCATTAGAATGCAATTTGGGGCAAAATATTTGTGGGGGTAAAATAGTGTTTCACAACATCATTCCACAGATGCATCAAGGAAATTTTCTGAAATTACACTGCAAAAATATTGCTTGTAGCATTAGTGTCAGATGAATGTAAACAACAACAACTTTATGAAAACACATACATCAGGGTGTGGTTTAGGAAGTTGCATGCCAGTAAACCAATATAAGGAGGAGCTGTCACAAGCAGAACTCTCAATAGCAGAGGCATTTTATTCCTTGATTTAATTCCCCAAGACTCTTGCTGTAGTTACCCAGCTGGTGTATCTGTCAGAATGGGTTGTTCACATTAGCCTTTTAATTGTGTCCCATGTCGGTTAAATTGATTTTGACTGTAGCAGCATGTTATCCGTAGGTTATCTCCTCTGACATGTATGATGTATTGATTGATATTCTCCTTGTCTCAGCTGTTCTAAGGGAATTGACCCGGTCATGGAGCTGACAGGGGCTGTACATCATGGAACTAAACTGGCTTATAGGCCATTCATCATGTTCACCAAAGCCAGTAGGGGGGTTCGGGGGCATCCTCCCCTGGCAAAATTTATTTAAACAGCTAAATGCATGAATTTGGAGCACTTTGAAATTAACATTGAGAGATTAGATGTGCAGTAATTATAATCCATAGAGCAGCTTTAAGTGATACAGTCTGCTGTGTGCTCACTCCTACTCTGCCTCTCTCCATCACTTTCTCTATGTCGTCTGTTGCTGTCCCTCGTGTCTGCCCTCTTCTGTTGCTGTCTCTTGTCTATCCCCCTCTCTCATCTTGCCCTGGTTGTAAAAAGTGTAAATGTTAACAATTGTTTTAATAGTAATTTTAAAGGCTTTTTCACCTCACCTGTAAATTCTTTGTAAACCATGTTTAAATTTTTCGCTGTCTGTATTTCACCTGTTATAATTTGTGCAAATAAATAAAATGAAATAGAATCTATAGAACAGCTTGAAGTGATACAGTCTAATGTGCGCTCAACCCACCTCTGTTCTTTCTCCATCTCTTGTGCCACTTTCTGTGTCTAATTTGGTGTCTCTCCATCATATCCTTATCTTCTGTTGCTATCTCTTTGTCTTGTCTGGTGTCTCTTTCCATCATCTACTTTTCTGTTACTGTCTCTGTATCTGGTGTGTCTCTTTAGTTTTTCAATCCAAAACGGTCAAGCGGATACTGGGGTAGCTTAACTTGTTTTGGGCCTGTGTCTGGGTCACCTAAATCATCCTCATCCCTAAAGTTGCCACTGGCTGTTGCTGTCCTAAGTGATCCACTGGCCTGCTATTCTCATCTGTCCTCCTCCTGGGCTCATTCCCAATGTAGCAAGGTAGAGGTACAACATGTCATTAGTTTGTTTAAAAGGGCGACTGCACTTCCTGATTTGGCATGTTTTAGATTTGGTTCATTAAGAAATGCTAGCGACTATGACTGAATTCAAACGCGAGTTGGTTTCGGGGTGTGGTTTGATGTGGGTGTGTGTTCGCACATGGGAAGAGTTAGCCAAAGTATTTAGCCAATTAGCTTCAGCCTGCTGGTGTGCAACCTGACTGACTCTCCGGGGCTATGTTAGGGACCGTCAATAACTTACATAATGTAAATGGGACAGTATCTTTTCGTTGTCTCATTAAATGTTTTCAATATTTGATATGAATTTCTAAAATGTATCGTTGGTTTGAGGTTTTTAAGTCATTGAAATTTGGAGCTATTGGAATTTTAACATATTGTCCCATGTACATTGTGAAATTTACCAACGGTCCATTATTAGCCCCATAGGGATATTTAAAGTCAACCCAAATTTACCACAGGCATGACGATAGGGTCGCCTGCAGCTGCACTCTGAATTGATGATTACTTGTGTGCTGCCAACTGTGGGCATATGGGCAGGATTGAAACAAACCCAACCTTAATTTACTTTGTGATGCAGTCACGACGTAAAGTCTCACACTCTGTTTTGGATGAGACTGACTGTGACAAAAATGATCCTATTTACACTGTGTAGTCAATTTTAACAGTAGGATAAATGTTTGACTCATTGATGCAACATGGGCTGTACAGTAACAGACAGTTACATGACCTACAGCATGATCAAGCAAGTGCATTTTTCCGAAATTTCGGACCACTAAACAACTATTGATTTAGAACCAGAGAGTTCCCGCAAGTCGCAAATAAAACAGGAGCTGCCTCCACTATTCCAGCACCATTTCAACATCAACAAATCACCAATCAACTTAAGCTAAATATGATGAGCCTCATGGTTTGGATTTCTGTGTGTGTGTGTGTGTGTGTGGTGTGTGTGTGTGTGTGTGCGCGCACGTTCTTGTAAGTAGAAAAATATGTTGACTCACCCTACTTCTTGAGAAACGACAATGTCATCCTCCTCTCTTTCATGTTGACGAAACGGTCTATCACTCTGTCATACAGTACACATTTTCATTTTTTGTTGTCCTAGGCTACCTGGCTAAAACGCTTGCTCGCTAGCCAAACTTTCATTCATGGGCAGCGTTAGCTACTTAACATTAGCCTTCTACTGTACATCTAGCTACATATTGAACTTCCATCCTCTCAGGCCAGGGGCACAACAAAGGTTGGATCAGAATCGTGTTATAAAATCATTGGCCAGTATGGAGTCCAAATCCCTATCTTCATCCATGGCTAATTTTGGAAAGGGCTAATTTTAGCTAGCTGGCTACAGTAGCTAGCCACCGGAGGATAACAACAGCTCGCTCAGTTTAGCTCAATGCTGATTGGCTAATGTTTTATACTTTTTTTGTCAAGGTAGGCCAGATGCTCGCTGGCTTCCCTTGCATTCAATGCTAGGGACGGCAACAATGTCATACCTGTTTGGACCAGACATCAGATAGATGGCCTACACGTAGAGAGACAGAGGGGCGCTGTTTCGCTCGCTTGGATGCTTTCTCCTGTGAGATACACTCAGCCTCTTACAAATTGTAGGAAAATTGTGAAACACAGAGAGATGAAATATACATGATTTTGTGTTTTGAAAACAATTTATTGGATAATTTTCTGGGGAGTGACCCTTCCCTTGGCATCCATGAATACACGCCATTGTAGGACACGTCTCCTTGACTAAATGACTTAATGTCTCCTTCCATACACTGCCATGGATAATTGTGCTCAATGTATAGGACCGAAGAAAATGTGGCATTTTCTGGATGTGACATTTTCTGTGTGTCTCGGTGTCTATCGATCCATGATGACCATGTGAGACTCTTTCTGTGAGACTCCGAGTGAAGAGCTTTCTGACTGGGTGTGCGTCCCAAATGGCAACCTATTCCCTACAAAGTGCAGTGCACTATATTGAGAAAAGGGTGCCATTTGGGAAGCATCCTGAATGTTTCCTCTTCAGGCTGCTTCAGAGCTGAGCAGTGTGTGTTTTCCCAGGTTGACCCTCCAGCATAGGTAATGGGCTGCCAGTACAGTGTTCCCCTTGGCCCACTGTGTCGGTTGACAGTTGGTTGGCATCGTCTAAAAACAGATTCCCCAGTATCTCGCTGTTGACAGTTGGATTTGTGATTTCCTCTCTTGGCAAGGATTATTTTGATTGAAATCCAAGTGAAAGAAAGAGTTTGAGTATCTAATTATCACAGAAATTGTTGTAAATTCGTTAGGGTATGAACTCTACAAGGTGTTGAAAGCGTTCCACAGGGATGCTGGCCCATGTTGACTCAAATTGGCTGGATGTCCTTTGCGTGTTGGACCATTCTTGATACACACAGAAAACTGTTGTGCCTGAAAAAACCCAGCAGCACACAAACCGGTGCGCCTACTACCTACTGCCACACCCCGTTCACACCCCACACTTAAATCTATTGTCTTGCCCATTCACTCTCTGAATGGCACACACACACAATCCATGACTCAATTTTCTCAAGGCCTAAAAATCCTTCTTTAACCTGTCACCTCTCCTTCTGATTGAAATGAATTTAGCATGTGACATTTATAATGTATCATAACTTTCACCTGGCTTCACCTGGTCAGTCTATGTCATGGAAAGAGCAGATGTACATAATGTTTTTTTACACTCAGGATATGTATTATGGTCTCAGAGTGTCATGGTTCTGTGTGGCCGCAGGGCTGACTGCATGTCTGACCCTTTCCATAACCCTATGTCCTCAGGGAAGTCTACACATCCGTTCCAGGAGCACCAGATGGCAACACTGGTTGCATAAAGATCTTTCTTTTCCCTAAATCTTATCATCTATAGAATTAGGCTATCCAGACCTGATTTACCCAAGCAATTTTAAATTAGAGAGAGGCTTTTTGTTAATGACATAACAAAGTGCACATCATGTGTCTCTTTGGCTAGGGCAGGGATCGGGGTCTTAACTAAATGCTGCGAGTTATAATAGTAGAATACACTAGTAGAATAGTAGAATACACTAGTAGAATAGTAGAATACACAAGTAGAATAGTAGAATACACAAGTAGAATAGTAGAATACACAAGTAGAATTTACCATTTTGGTTGTGCATCAGCAGTTTTTCTCTTATGTCAGTCACTGATAGTCAGTTAATTAGCCCATGTCAGCTGCCATTTTTTTTATTTCTAAGTTCGTTTAGTGGCCAGCTATCCACACTTGTTATCATGGTCAAATTACCGGCCCAGGGGCCACAATCGGTTTTGTTAGTCAGTCTCACTCGGATATCATACTGCAAATATTTCTCTCCACCCTATGGCATAATGTGTCAAATTGCAGGAAATTAGCAATAAAACAGCTCTTTTTCCTTTCCACCCCATGGCAAAATTGTAGAATTGCATAAAATTAGTTTGGCAACTGTGGCCCTTTATGATGAGTTCATATTTTTGTGGTCCCAACCCATCCCTGGGCAAGGTTGTCCTTTGGCGTAACAAGTGCATTTGCCATTGCCTAAATTTAGTTTTTATTTTCTGAGGAGCTAATAGAATACAGTGACTGCATATCAGTGTTTCTGAAATATCTCTCCCCTAAGCCACTCTACCCAGTAACCTTACCGGCCACCACTCCTCCATCCCTTGCTCCTTCCCTCCATCCTCTGTCCCTCCATCCCTTATGCTTCCAGATGAGTGACTCTGCTCTGCTCTCCTTGTTCTGTTTCTGTGTTGGCACTGGGAGCTTGTATGGACACTCAGGAGGAGGCAGAGTGGGTTCGCTCTACTCTGACACTCCCTCCAAACAGACTGTCTTCTATTATTTTTTAACATATTTACGTTATGGCTCAGCTCAGCAACATCATTATCGTCATCATCATTGTCACTGTGGGGGAAGATTTGCCTGTTGACAATGTGGCTCCTTCCAAAACAGAATTTGGTTTGTTATTACTTAATGTCCCCACGTTCTTATTTTAAAAGCATTGTGAAACCCGCATAGTTTCAGTTTATTCATGAGGATGTTCTATCTGGCCCCTTAAAGGAACAAAGGCTTCTTTAAAATGCACTTTCCCTATGAGCTCAGCTGCAGGAACGTGTCCTTGGAAATCCCATTCTCACCCTGGATCCTGTGGATTCACACAGACACTGGGGACAGTAGCCTGAGGCCAGCTGTTAATAGACTCCTGGCTGTCTGTGTGTCTCTAGGGATCTGGGACTCAGGGGGAACTTTAGGGAACATATCCCGCGGGTGCCACTGCATATATAGGTAGGGATGTTTTTATTGATAAGGTCCCATAGGACTTGTGTGTGTGAATTATGTAGCCCTCACCTAAATATTAACTGAATGTCATTAGTGGTATGGTTTCTGAATATAGTGGTACATTAAAGGGATACTTCAGGATTTTTACCCTTTATTTACTTCCCCAGAGTCAGATGAATTTGTGGATACAATGTTTTTGTCTCTGTGTCCAGTATGAAGGAAGTTAGAGAGAGTTTTGTGGACCAATTAGGATTAGCACATTAACTGGAAGTCTATGGGTATCTATTAGCATGCTAGCAGATACCCATAGACTTCCAGTCATAGCGCTAACTCTAGTTAGCATTTGCGCTAGCACTAGTTAGCAACTTTCTTCAAACTGCATTCAGAGACAGAAAATCCCAGAGTATCCCTTTAACTTTACAAGGCCAATAAGCACATGATGGGTTTTAGAGTGTTATTGGTCTCCTGATGTATTTACATGTACAGTAAATGAGTCCAAATCCACAACATCTTGATTCATCTACTTCACACTGTACATTTTTTGGAGCTCTGTGGTCAAAAAGGTTAACCTGATTCGTGGCTCATGTTTCAATAATGGATGGCACCAGTGTACCTCCTACCTTGTTTCGTTGTCCTAATGGGCCCTTCCCTGACCTCATTTACCTTTGTTGGCATAAAGCCAATGATTTAGAATATCAGAACAGGAAAATGTTAGCTTTGTACTAATACTATATAGTTATTTACCAAGTAGAATGATATAACTGCACTCTACAAAATTGATATCCAAAGGATAAAACCTACCATTCCCCATTATCTCCAACTTAAGCAGTACAGTAGTTAGCATTCAGCAGACCTACATTCAGTGTGTGTAACAGGGAGACAGTCAGCCCTTCAGTGCTGCTCATTATCCTCCCTCCAGTGCATCAGGACTAGCTGACGAGAGAGAGAGAAAAGCCTCTGAACTTCTCCCAGTCAATTTCCACTAAAGCTCCGCCAGATCTTATATCATGAATTATTTATGCGGTAGCTAGTGGTTTGTGTGAGGCTGCTGGGCTGGCTGGCTGCTCAGGAGATGATGATTTCTGCTTCTTTCATAATGCTGCTTGTGTTCAAATCAAATCAAATTTGTTCTGACTGCACTGTGTGTGGAGCACACTGTGTCCTGTGGAAGTCGGTACATCATAATATTCCCCCCCCCCCCCCCCCCCCCCCCCCTCATTCTCTCTCGATCTAAAATGTTAATTCTCTCACTTCCTCACGCCCTCTCCTTCATTCTCTCTCTCCATGAACATCATCTAAATTATAGCACTGTCAGTGATGTCTCAATTACATGCTTGTAATTAGTAGGATCAGTGTTGTTCAAGGATGCTCAGGAGCTAAATGGTAGAACACACTGGATTAACATTACATTTGTATTACTTTTTTATCTTTCTATTCCTGTTCGTAATTTACATGTGTGTACTGATAACTATGTTATTGGAAGGAAACTGGTATCAATGCAGTGGTAATTATAGTCCAGTGTTCTTTGTAGATATTGCAGGCCAGGCAGATAGTTACTGTAGCACAAACACTGTTTAGAGGTGGATGTTGGTACTAATGCTTTTTTTGAAGGCATGAGGGATGGATGCATCCGCTTCCTCTGCAATTAATTATTTATCTGGAGACCGCATCTGTGCTGCTGTTTCAACAACTGCTAAAGATGTGGCCTGTGCCCCAAATGGCACCCTATTCCTTATATGGTGCACCTATAGTGCTCTGGTCAAACATAGTGTTTGGGATGCAGATGTGATGTCAACTGGACTAGAGCTAGCAGCTTATTAGAGTGCGAGATAGTACTTTCTCTTTAATGGCTTTGGAATGAGTCACCCACCACTACCACCCTCCTCTCTGCCTCTGTAATTCTGCTATATTTACCTAATGTTTGCGTCACTGGCTTAGCTCTGTGGGTGCTTATTTATTCAGGTGTGTTTCCTGGGGATACATGCTAATCTTTGAGTCAGGCCTTTTATTTTTGTTTGCCTGGTTTCATTACATGATTCCTGCTGAGCCTATACATATGAAATGATATATTTACATATCTGACTTGGTCTTTCAATGTTAAACTGGCGCCCTTTTGCCCCCAGGGAATAGCCTATACATTCATCAAAATACCATGTCCCCTGCAAAGTAATTTATGCACACAGACCTTATGAAAAACATAACCCATCATGTATTCTAGCTGTTTCCTAAGTGTGTAAATCAAGGGTGTCAAACATACGGGCTGCGGGACAGATTCGGCCCGCGGGTGGTTTGAGTAAAAAATGAAATGCAAAAAAATAAAACAAATTCGGGGAAGGGAAACAAACTCAATGGTGTAGAAATGATCATGGACCTACATTCATACAGTTTCTTGACTGGGTCCAGCTGGCTGATTATTATCGAAATAAAGCTAGACAGTCAGGCAGGGAGCATCAAATTCTAAAAACTATGAATAGAGAAGTATATTTTGCAAATTTTTACGGCGAGGAAATCAAAACTATTTTCAGTACGGCCCTCCACACCTCATTGAAGACCGAATGCGACCTCGGGCACAAAAAGAGTTTGACACCTCTGGTGTAAATGGATGTGTCTCGGCATCATCAGTATATCCCCCCCTCATGTTTACCCTGTCACTTGGCTGAGGTGACTTCAAAAGGACCTGTCTTGATGGAAGACTGCTCGTCGGAAACAGCACAGCATGAAATGTGTTTCTGTCACCTGATCTGTGTGTTTAGCATAAGACTTCTGTATAGATTGAGAGCAGTGAAGCAGAAGTGTTTTTATCCTGCTAGAATGTGTACAGGGTTGATGGCCGTGACCACCTCTCCTCTGTGTGGTCATGGAGACAGGGTGTCTTCGAGTGGGGAAGGTTAAACATAAGAAAGTCCTACTGAAGTGTCTGTCTGTCTGTGCAAGGGTGTTTGTACATAGTACTTGCAAACCTCAAAATCCACCTTTCTCACATTGAATATGAGACTAAGGTACGACAAAGTTTATTTAATTTTTTTATTTAACCAGGCAAGTCAGTTAAGAACAAATTCTTATTTTCAATGACGGCCTAGGAACAATGGGTTAACTGCCTGACAGGGGCAGAACGACAGATTTGTACCTTGTCAGCTCTAGGGTTTGAACTCGCAACCTTCCGGTTACTAGTCCAACGCTCTAACCAATAGGCTACCCTGCGATGTGGACCTGAAACCAAGCGTTTCATACTGCATGGATTGCATGTTTACTACACCTACTTAGTAGCTTTATCCTCGCCCTCAGCATAGCACAGCAGCAGAGTACGAGTCTGAAGTCACCACTCTGAGCCATATCTCCTCTCCTGTATGCTGGTAGTCTAGAGGAAGAGGGACCTCTTGCTCCTCTCTGCTAAAGATATTATGCATAGCATCCACATGTGGTAGAGAGAGAAAGACAGAGAGAGAGAGAGTGTGGTAAAGAGTGTTGACTGTGCAGTGTCCATGTGGCCCTATAGCAAGCTGCTTCTGGAGTCTTTCAGATAAGAAAGTCATTTAGCGGAGCTCTGATGCTTATGGACCCTCACACAGTCAGACTATCTCTACGATGGTGACACTGCACACTGAGCAGCCAGAGTGGTAGTGTTCACTATAAAGGGGTCCATAATTAGGAGTCAATGGTTGTCTGATTTTAGTTGACTGTGAAGAGAATACTGTACAGGTGAGAGCAGTACTGTATACTAGTGACTAGTAAACCATACAACCTCACAGCCACTGCTGCATAGCTTCAGCTGTCCATGGTGCTGAAATATTGAAGACCTTATGGATTTTGTACTATTGAAGACTATTCATTAGCTAACACATTTAGGCATCCATAAGTATGTCTACATCTTTACATTTTAGCAACCACTAATTGTCTCTACTGGATTATTCATATATGTGGAGTGTGTGTAAATATTCATGGACATGCTGGAAAAGATTATGCATAACAATCGAATAACAGATCGTTATACTAGCTGACTGACTGCATGCTGTGGGCTCTAGCTATCGTTATAATATCATATCGTGAGGTCCCTGGCAATTCCCAGCCCTACACCCCTGTAGTGAGTCCCATCAATAGTCATGACGTAATACAATTATACTATGTTGGCTGACGTAGCTCACCACCAAACCGCTGTGAATTTGTATGTGTGACGTGGTGAGGTTGGACCCAGGTGTAGAGAAGAGACCAAACGAGGAATCATTGGTTAAGGATAAACATAATAGTTTACTGAGAAACGGTAGCCGCAGGATCACAGTACACTTGAAAAACAACACACACTAAGTCTCAAACACTCACTCAGGAAATGCTTGCACGCTGTAAACAATTCAAGCTTCTGCAAAGGACAAGACTAAGCACACCTCTTTTAACAGGGAAATCATAGTGAGTAAATAAGACACACTTGAGTGTCGTTAATGTCTCTAGGACAGTCTTTTCCGCCCTCTGGTGACAGGTGGAACCATGACAGTATGCTCTGTGCTGTATTACTTTAGGTTACTGTAGGTTACTTATGTAACTTCTTTGGGATAGGGGGCAGTAATTTTCACGTCCGGATGAAAAGCGTGCCCAAAGCAAATATGCAGGATATGCATATGCATGGTAGTATTGCATATGCATGGTAGTATTGGATAGAAAACACTCTAAAGTTTATAAAACTGTTAAAATAATGTCTGTGAGTATAACAGAACTGATATGGCAGGCGAAACCCCGAGGACAAACCATCCAGGGAAAATTGTTTTAGAGGTCATTGTGTTTTCCAATGATTTTCTATGGGAAACCTGATTTATTAGGGCCCAGATTGCAGTTCCTATGGCTTCCACTAGATGTCAACAGTCTTTAGAAATTGTTCGATGTTTTTCTTTTGAGAAATGAAGAAGTAGTCCTATTCTTCCCATGTGTCACTCAGATGGACTCAAGTCTTTTGGTGCGCGTGAACAGGAGCACTTGAACAGGCTCCTCGTTATTTTTCTCCGGTATTGGAAACCGTTTATTCCGTCTTAAATTTCATTTATTTACATTTTAGGGTACCTGAGGTTGGATTAGAAACATTGTTTGAAATGTTTGGACCAAGTTTACAGGTAACTTATTAGATATTTTGTAGTCATGTTGGGGGAGTTGGAACCGGTGTATTTCGGAAACAAACGCCAAATAAATGGACATTTTGGGGATATAAAGAAGGCATTTATCGAACAAAACAACCATTCATTGTGTCACTGAGACATTTGGGATTGCAAAAAGATTAACAAGAAGGTAAGCTTTATTTCAATGTATTATATGAATGTTAAATATTTATGTTTTTGTAGTTTGAATTGGCGCTCTGCAATTTCACCGGATGTTGTCAAATCTATCCCGGTAACGGGATTCGAGCTTAAGGGATCCCTAAGAGGTTTTAATAAGTGACGGTACATGTATCATGATAATTGGACACGCATAAACCATATTATGACCATATATAAAATGTGTAAGAGAAAGTTTCTCCAACTTCTTTATTTTATGCAACAATAAATAGCTAGTAGCTCTAGCAGCCCCTTCAGCTGGTGCTGTCTTTTCACTTTCCTGCTATAAAATGGTCTATGCTTATATCTCTCTCTCTCAGGGGACTAATATAAAGGGGATGGGAGTGAATAACATATGTTAACCTCCTGAAGAGGTGGTAAAGGTAGGTAACAACACATCTGCCACGCTGATCCTCAACACAGGGAACCCTCAAGGGTGCATGCTCAGTCCCCTCCTGTACTCCCTGTTCACTCATGACTGCACGGCCAGGCATGACTCTAACACCATCATTAAGTTTTCAGATGACACAACAGTGGCCTGATCAACGACTAGACCACCTATAGGGAGGAGGTCAGAGACCTGGCTGTGCCAGGACAACAACCTTTCCCTCAACGTGATCAAGACAAAGGAGATGATTGTGGACTACACGAAAAAGAGGGCCGAGCACGCCCCCATTCTCATTGACGGGGCTGCAGTGGAGCAGGTTGAGAGCTTCAAGTTCCTTGGTGTCCACATCACCAACAAACTAACATGGTCCAAGCACACCAAGACAGTTGTGAAGAGGGCACGACAAAACCTATTCCCCCTCAGGAGACTGAAAAGATTTGGCATGGTCCTCAGATCCTCAAAAGGTTCTACAGCTGCACCATCGAGAGCATGGTGGTTGCATCACTGCCTGGTATGACAACTGCTCTGCCTCCGACCGCAAGGCACTACAGAGAGTAGTGCGAACGGCCCAGTACATCACTGGGGCCAAGCATCCTGCCATCCAGAACCTCTATACCAGGCTGTCAGATGTAGGCCCTAAAAATTGTCAAGACTCTAGCCACCCTAGTCATACACTGTTCTCTCTGCTACCGCACAGCAAGCGGTACCGGAGCGCCAAGTCTAGTTCCAAAAGGCTTCTAAACAGCTTCTATCCCCAAGCCATAAGACTCCTAAACACCTAATCAAATGGCTACCAGACTATTTGCATTGCCCCCCCCCCCTTCCGCCCTTTTAGACAGCTGCTACTCTCTGTTGTTATCATCTATGCATAGTCACTTTAATAACTCTACCTACATGTACATATTACCTCAACTAACCGGTGCCCCGGTTAGCACCGGTACCCCTGTATATAGTCTCGCTATTTTTATTTTACTGCTGCTCTTTAATTACTTATTACTTTAATTACTTATTCTTATCCGTATTAGTTTTTGTTAACTTCATTGTTGGTTAGGGGCTCGTAAGTAAACATTTCACTGCATTCGGCGCAACATTCCAACATTCACTCAATGAACTCTGGGTTTTTACAAAGTGCAGGGCAAGCCATTCCATCAGATTGTGTTATCGGACAGCTTGATATACCTACTTACATTTTGGAAGCTAATAGATTGCATTTATTTAAGAGATGAGACATAAAGGCACTTGCTTTGCTGATAAAAACGTACTTATTTACTTAATATGATTGTGATGTGTTGTTGTCTCACCTAGCTATCTTAATGTACTAATTGTAAGTCACTCTGGAGTGTCTGCTAAATGGCTAAAATGTATAATAATTGTAATAAGAAGATAATATTAACAGGTACATATTATTGGTCACGGAATAAATAGCAGAAGAAGAACTGCAGATGAAACAATGCTGTGATTGAAAATTGTACACCGGGCAAATCATGAGTCATGACCGCAGTAAAATTCCACGTGACCATTGAGTCTCTTATTATGCCCTCTGGAGATGCTTTGGTAGTACCCAACTTGTTCGCTTCAGGGGCTCTTTTGAGAGGGTCTGAGTTCCCTTGGAGTGTTCACACTGCATAAAAAGTTTTTGCGAACTGAGTTCACAAAAATTGTCTGAAAGGGACCAAGTGTAAAAACACCCTTAGTTTTTATATGGTTTTCACTTGAGAGCTGACACTGTCACCCCTTCGGCAGCTCCTTGAGGGCTGATGAAGTGTATCAATCCCTCCATTGTCCAGCAGAGGACACTCTTACTCTGACCTGCCCTGTCCCCCGTGGACATCCTCACTGGTCAATTAGATAAAGTACATCCTGATTTAGTCACACTTGATAAAACATGAAATGTTAGGCTAATGATTATTAATCTGATTATGATCTTTCCACGGTGCATGCCTATTAATTTCTCCAAACAAGTCCTTTTGAATGGATTATTCCAACACAAGGCATTTCAGCCCTTCCATTCTACTCCATCCTATCTATCATAGTTAAAAGAATAAAACTTGCCATTTTTCCTCTGTCATGAAGATTCAAGTAGACTTGTTCTGTCCTGTCCATTCTCACTGGGCTGGGTCTCTATTGATCGCGTGGCAGAGATAGTGGTTGTGGCCACAGAAAGCCATCCATCACAGTGCTGCCCGGGCCAGAGTGGAGAGATATCATAGTACTGAGGAGCCATTAGAACTGAAATAGATCTCTCTGCGATCGATCCAGGCTCGGGGAGCAATGTGTCCCGATCGCCCTCACCTCATCACAGACCTGCCTTGCAAGTCATTGTCTGAAGTAACCAAGACAAGCAGAATTCATTGATCAGTAGAAGGCTACTTTGAAGAAGTTTCTCTTCCCCATAGGAAAGCGTTTAGTAAGTGAATTCGATGAGTCAGTCCAAGAGAGGTTATTATTATTTCTGAATGCAGAAATAATACCGTATATGATGCCTAATTGCTTTCATGTCACGTCTTGAAGTTTAATAAACTAAATCATAGATCTATACAGGATGTTAACATACAGTTGAAGTCAGAAGTTTACATACACCATAGCCAAATACATCTTCTCAGTTTTTCACAATTCCTGACATTTAATGCTAGTAAAAATTCCCTGTCTTAGGTCTGTTAGGATCACCACTTTATTTTAAGAATGTGAAATGTCAGAATAATAGCAGAGAGAGTGATTTATTTCAGCTTTTAGTTCTTTCATCACATTCCCAGTGGGTCAGAAGTTTACATACACTCAATTAGTATTTGGTAGCATTGCCTTTAAATTGTTTAACTTGGGTCAAACGTTTCGGGTAGCCTTCCACAAGCTTCCCACAATAAGTTGGGTGAATTTTGGCCCATTCCTCCTGACAAAGCTGGTGTAACTGAGTCAGGTTTGTAGGCCTCCTTGCTCACACACGCTTTTTCAGTTCTGCCCACAAATGTTCTATAGGATTGAGGTCAGGGTTTTCTGATGGCCACTCCAATCCCTTGACTTTGTTGTCCTTAAGCCATTTTACCACAACTTTGGAAGTATGCTTGGGGTCATTGTCCATTTGCAAGACCCATTTGCGACCATGCTTTAACTTCCTGACTGATGTCTTGAGATGTTACTTCAATATTTCCACATAATATTCCATCCTCATGATGCCATCTATTTTGTGCACCAGTCCCTCCTGCAGCAATGCACCCCCACAACATGATGCTGCCACCCCTGTGCTTCACGGTTGGGATGGTGTTCTTCGGCTTGCAAGCCTCCCCCTTTTATCTCCAAAAATAGCGAAACATAACGACGAATATAACGATGGTTGCAAACCGTAGTCTGGCTTTTTTATGGCAGTTTTGGAGCAGTGGCTTCTTCCTTGCTGAGCGGCCTTTCAGGTTATGTCGATACAGGACTCATTTTATTGTGGATATAGATACCTTTGTAACCGTTTTCTACAGCATCTTCACAAGGTCCTTTGCTGCTGTTCTGGGATTGATTTGCACTTTTCGCACCAAATACATTCATCTCTAGGAGACAGAATGCATCTCCTTCCTGAGCGGTATGACGACTGCATGGTCCCATGGTGTTTATACTTGTGTACTATTGTGTGTACAGATGAACGTGGTACCTTCAGGTGTTTGGAATTTGCTCCCAAGGATGAACCTTGTGGAGGTCTACAATTTTTTTTCTGAGGTATTGGCTGATTTCTTTTTTATTTTCCCATGATGTCAAGCAAAGAGGCACTGAGTTGGAAGGTAGGCCTTGAAATACATCCACAGGTACACCACCAATTGACTCAAATGATGTCAATTAACCTATCAGAAGCTTCTAAAGCCATGACATAATTTTCTGGAATTTTACAAGCTGTTTAAAGGCACAGTCAACTTAGTGTATGTACATTTCTGACCCACTGGAATTGTGATACAGTGAATTATAAGTGAAATAATCTGTCTGTAAACAATTGTTGGAAAGGTTGTGTCATGCTCAAAGTAGATGTCCTAACCGACTTGGCAAAACTATAGTTTGTTAACAAGAAATTTGTGGAGTGGTTGAGTTTTAATGACTCCAACCTAAGTGTATGTAAACTTCAGACTGTATGTTATTCACCCCCATTTCTAGAGCGAGAGAGAGAGAGAGAGCGTTCCACACGGTAGCCTGAACAACACTCCTTTTCATCTGCTGTGTCAGCCATAATATCCTGCCCCTCTAATTAGACCCTATGAAAGGGTGTGTGGAGCATGTGCCAAGGGTGTGTGTGTCTTTGTAGTTGTGTGTGCATGGGGCCATGTGTGTAGCTCAGAGGGGCCTGTGGGACTCTGTAACACCACTTACAGCCCAGCGGGCTCAACACCACTCATGTCAAACTGTCAACAACACACAGAGCCACACATGAGCTAATTTCAAATGGCTGCTTTTACAAGAGTCAGCTATGCACTTGCTGCCTTGGAATACCTTTTATGTTTAAGAACACTCAGTAATTCAGGCAAGACAAATATGACCGACCGGCTCGATTCGGTCTTATATAGCAACATTTGAAATTGTGTTTTTAACATTGGATAAAAGTAGAGACTAAAAATGTTAGAAAATTGTATATCATACACTATAGTTGAGGAACAATGAGAAAGTACTGCTTTAAAAGTTACTAAACTTGTATCCTCACTTTTGAGAAAATGGCCTTTGAATGTTTTGGGACCTACTTCTTTGTCTACACCCATTCAGCATCGTTCACACCCTCTTAAGCTTTAGCCCCACCCATTAAGCGTTGATCCGAGCATTCTATCCTAAAAACAGCAGTCAAGCACCCAAGCTCCCAAGCTAACTGGCTAATGTTGGCTAGCTTGCTAGCTACTTCCAGACACTCTCTCTCTCCCACTAGCTAGCTAGCTAAACAATGAACCATAATCCCAACTCATGACATTACCACCCTGCATGACTCTGCAGGAAGCTAACCAACCAGGTTCAATATTAGCTAGCTAATATTGGCTATAACTAACAAAGCAAATGGCTCTGAGATACAAATAATATTACTACACAGATCATACACTAACGTTAGCTAGCGAGCAAGCCAGCTAACGTTAGCTATCTAGCTAACAGTACACTTTAACTTGAAATGAAAACGACTTTCTGCCAGAATTAGAAATGTGCAATATCTGAAAATATAGCTAGCTACCTTACATGGGATAGACACTTGTCCCTGTCATGGATACGTGGTTGCCCTTACTTAGTTTGAAGATGTAATCCATCTCCTTAGCTATCATACTCTAATTCCACTGATTTCAAAACTCGGTCCTCCAGAAAGTGGAGAGCAACACTTTTGCAGTTCTACTATGCAATAGTTAAAAAAAAATGTGTTAGACAGGATTGCATACACATACTGACCAGCTCAAATAGACAAAAGCGTGCTACATGGCAGACTAATCCGAACTCATCTCTCAGCATGTCCAGCCCACTCATTATCTCTAGCCAATCATGGCTAGTGGGAAGGTTGCTGACTTTCTGTGGCTAAACCAACTAGACTCGTAAATTTAACAATTTTATTCGTATTTACAGATTGCATACAAGTTTGTTATTAAGGCACATGAAAGTTCACATGTTCCAGAAGGCATTTCTGACCCCAAAAAAACACATTTCAAATGGCTCTCCTGTGAAGTACATTGTGAACACAATTAACAGGCAAGTGAGTATTCTGATTCTGATTATTTCTATGCACATTTTTCAACGCCAAACCATATAAACTTGAATGCTTTTGTAATGAGGGGAGGGTGTGACGAAAGTGAATAACACCTTATCAAGGTGTGCATAATTATTAGGCAGCTGCATTACCTCAGGTAAAATGGGCCAAAAAAGAGATTTAACTGACACTAAAATGCCTTCCAGACGGATGTAACACTTGAAATAGCTGAACAATTTAGGCGTGACCACCGGACAATCAAACGTTTGGTTGTGAGTAGTCAACTGGGGCGCAAAAAACACATGGAGAAGAAAAGGCGCAAATTAACTGCATAAGACCTGAGAAGAATTAAACGTCAAGCTACCAGGAACCCATTATCCTCCAGTGCCACCATATTCCAGAACTGAGAAGAATTAAACGTCAAGCTACCAGGAACCCATTATCCTCCAGTGGCACCATATTCCAGAACTGAGAAGAATTAAACGTCAAGCTACCAGGAACCCATTATCCTCCAGTGCCACCATTTTCCAGAACTGAGAAGAATTAAACGTCAAGCTACCAGGAACCCATTATCCTCCAGTGCCACCATATTCCAGAACTGAGAAGAATTAAATGTCAAGCTACCAGGAACCCATTATCCTCCAGTGCCACCATATTCCAGAACTGAGAAGAATTAAACGTCAAGCTACCAGGAACCCATTATCCTCCAGTGCCACCATATTCCAGAACTGCAACCAACCTGGAGAGTCCAGAAGTACAAGGTGTCAAGTGTTCAGAGACATGGCCAAGGTCAAGAAGGCTGAAACACGACCAACACTGAATAAGATTCATAAGTTGAAGCATCAAGATTGGGCAAAGAAATAGCTGAAGCCAGAATTTTCAAAGGTTTTATGGACCGATGAAATGAGAGTGACTCTTGATGGACTAGATGGATGGGACCGTGGCTGGATCAGTAATGGACACAGGGCACCACTTCAAGTCAGGCGCCAGCAAGGTGGAGGAGGGGTACTGGTATTGCCTCCTATCATTAAGGATGTGGTAGTTGGACCTTTTCGGGTTGAAGATGGACTGAAACTCAACTCCCAAACCTACTGCCAGTTTGTGGAAGATTCTTTCTTCAAGGAAGACGTCCTCAGCATTCAAGAAGGCCATGATCCTTATGCAGGACAATGCTCCATCACATGCATCCAAGTACTCCACTGCTTGGCCTGCCAGCAAGGGCCTCAAAGATGCCTGAATAATGACCTGTCCCTCTTCCTCACCTGACTTAAATCCTATTAAGGACTTGTTGGCCCTTCTTAAACGTGAGATTTACAGTGCGGGAAGACAATACACCTCTTTTGAACAGCATTTAAGAGGCTGTGGTTGCTGCTTCAGTGAAAGTTGATTGTGAACAGATCAAGAAACTGACAGACTCCATGGATGGAAGGCTCATGGCAGTTATTGAAAAGAAGGGTGGCTAGTATATTGGTCACTGAATATTTTTGAAAGGCAACATTTTTATTTAATTGTCATTTTGTGTTACTTATTTGTTACACTTACTCTAAAAATTGAGAATAAGCAAGTGAGTTAGGAGAAATTATTCTTGTAATTTCATTGCCTAATAATTGTGCACACTTATATATTCCCATAAGAAAGACAACTCACTTTTCCTTTGTTAAACATTCAGGTTAGGATTGACTGAGAGCATTGTGTTTGTTCAACAATAAAATGAATCCTGACTAATAGAATTTGCCTAATAATTCTGCACACAGTGTAGTGACGTGCGACATATGCCTAGATTCCTGAATTGAGTCACAAATGCACAATGTCAAATGAGACTGTAGTTATACAGTAGAGATGGAAGGGATCGATCTTATTTTGAATGACATGTATGTGGCTCATCCAACATGACATCGCGCCAGGTTGTGGTTTGGCACTTTTTAATAGGAATCACCCCAAAAAGATCAGTCATATATTTTACAAACTGTTTACTTTTGCTTTAAACGGTGGCATCTCTCAGCACTACTCTGCTCAATGGATGCAGCAAGTCACTCACCCCACCCTACATTTTTATTTAACCAGGTAAGTTGACTGAGAACACATTCTCATTTACAGCAACAACCTGGGGAATAGTTACAGGGGAGAGGAAAGAGACAATTGTAAGCTGGGGATGATTAGGTGACCGTATGAGGGACAGCTTGGGAATTTAGCCAGGACACCGAGGTTAACACCTCTTCTCTTACAATAAGTGCCATGGGATCTTTAGTGACCACAGAGAGTCAGGACACTCGTTTTAACATCCCATTCAAAAGACGACACCCTACCAAGGGCAGTGTCCCCAATCACTGCCCTGGGATTTATTTTAGACCTGAGGAAAGAGTGCCTCCTACTGGCCATCCAACACCACTTCAGCAGAATCTGGTCTCCCATCTAGGGACCGACTAGGACCAACCCTTCTTAGCTTCAGAAGCAAGCCAGCAGTGGGATGCAGGCTGGTATGCTGCTGGCTATGCAGCTAGTGAAATGCAGCTTGTGAAATATGAAAGTGTAATTAAAATGAAATGGCCAAATGGCTTCTCAGCACAATTACCATTTGAATATTTACTCCTTTCAAATATTTAAATACCCCCTCCACTCTCCAAATAACCAAGCACATACAGAATGCACACCTTGTTCTATCAGGCCACTGCTGAAAATATTTCAAGGTAGGCCTATACTGCAGCTATAGGCAAGTGTATTCATCAGGATACAGGGCCAATATTTTGGAATAATTAACCAACCTCACTCTTCAAAGGGTAATGCTGAGTCTTACTTTACCACTTCATGCTGGGGTCCAGAGAGGAAGTTTAAAGAGACAGAGCTCCCTGTGTGAAGTGCTTTAAAGAGACCCTTCTGTTGGGTTGAAATTGGTGGCAAAAGGACTTCAGGAGGTTATCGGAAAAGATGCGTCTATGCAGGGGAACAACTTTGGTTTTAGAAGTTGGATAACTTCAGTTGGATAAACACTCCAAACAGCCTACCCGACCGCTCGTCGGCGTCTGCATGGTCCTAAAGCGCACCGTTGCCTCGTTTTGCATCACATTCCAATGATAAAACTGGGAGGGGGGTATAAATGCAATTTCATAATGTGGGGGTGTTGGCACATGAAAGTTCACATGTTCCAGTGTTGAGCCCATGCGTCTATGTATCAACTATTTGACTCTTTAAACCTGGAGAACATAAAAAGTTGTTGGCTAAAGGATGCAATGGTCCCAGCAGGCCTGCCCTGTTTAGCCTAGTGCTGAAAGTTTGTTTGTGAACCCAAGTGATTGATATTGTTTGGCCTGCCTCTTAACACATTAAACGTCTCCACAGGGAAAATTTGATTTCTTAGGGATAGAAATGATGAATGCAGGTTCCTGATATAAAGGCGCTGTACACACACAGCTGCTCGTTTCTTTAGCGTCCACTTCTATACAGCTCAGGCCTATGCTGATTTATTCCTCAAGGGCAGAGTATGTGAGCAGAGTTGAGTGGTCAGAAATCCCGCTCATCGGTAATGGAGCTCCATGTCCTTTCCAACTGCTCTGCTAAAAACCGCTCCGCACTCACAAAAAACAAACTGTCATTCCAAATTCGCTCCATTCATTAAAATCATAATTTAACCAACACCCATGTATTTTTGGGACTACCTGGACCTACCATTTGGTTTTAAAGTATTGAAACCAAACTACATGGTTTGAGTGAAAAGTATTTAAATAAACATGAAAATGTGAATGTAAGAAGCGGATATCATTTCAAATAAACTACATGTCATATTAAACAGCATATAAATACAATAGGTCAGGAGCCAGACAGGGAGCCTAAAAAGCAACAAAAATGAATTATTTATTCTATATTATTTCAATTATGTCAAGGCTAAAGCCTACAAAGAAATACATTGTAAAGCATTTGCGAGTGCGACACAATAGGCTGGCAGGGACATAAAGCTCTCAGCATTTAAACCATATTTTGTTGTATTAAATCATTATAGTCTCTAAATTGGCCATAACGGCTGTTGCTTACTTAGAATTAAATGCAAATTAAACAAAAAATGCCTTATTATGTTCAGTCTACAATGCCTTGGAATTCAATTTTAGAAACACAAGTTTGGCCAGTCTGTCTTCAGGCTCATGTGATGGTACCTGGAGAGCAGGCCAGCAGTGATGGTACCTGGAGAGCAGGCCAGCAGTGATGGTACCTGGAGAGCAGGCCAGCAGTGATGGTGCCTGGAGAGCAGGCCAGCAGTGATGGTGCTTGGAGAGCAGGCCAGCAGTGATGGTGCCTGGAGAGCAGGCCAGCAGTGATGGTGCCTGGAGAGCAGGCCAGCAGTGATGGTGCCTGGAGAGCAGGCCAGCAGTGATGGTGCCTGGAGAGCAGGCCAGCAGTGATGGTGCCTGGAGAGCAGGCCAGCAGCCTTGTGGAGCCACTGAGGATGATAAAACACCCTTTTGGCCACTTTTGCCAGGCTGGGCAGAGATGCCGAGTTGTTTTTTAAATTTTTCTATAGGTAGTCCTAATGGTCTTTAGGCAAAATAACCCAATCAAAACGAAAATCTCCTTGAAAGTGTGAATATGCCAGGCCTAAAGTCAATTATGACCTATTGTATAGATAATAGAACAAAAATGAACTAAACTTTTAAGAGATGTGATTTTTTGTTTATAAATACTTTGCTACAATGACACACTTACATGCTGACCACAACGCTTGTGCGCTTGCGTCCACGTGCGTCATCGCATGTTGATTTTGTCTATCCATACCAGACACAATCAGGACACGCAGGTTGATTTTTGTCCACCCATACCAGACACAATCAGGACATGCAGGTTGATTTTTGTCCACCCATACCAGACACAATCAGGACACGCAGGTTGATTTTTGTCCACCCATACCAGACACAATCAGGACACGCAGGTTGAAATATCAAAACGAACTCTGAAAACGCTATATTAATTTGGGGACAGGTCGAAAAGCATTAAACATTTATGGCAATTTAGCTAGCTAGCTTGCTGTTGCTAGATCATTTGTCCTGGGATATAAACATTGGGTTGTTATTTTACCTGAAATGCACAAGGTCCTCTACTCTGACAATTAATCCACAGATAAAATGGTAAACCGGGTTTGTTTCTAGTAATATATCCTCCTTCAGGCTGCAACCAACTTTAAAGTGCATTACCACCACCAACTGGTCTGGAGTGTGGACCCCAGTTCATCTTTCATTCACCCATGTTTGTAAATGCTCCTAAAAACCAATGAGGAGATGGGAGAGGTGGGACTTGCAGCGCTTCAAGCGTCACAAATAGAACCAACTTCTATTTTATCACCTGGCTACGCAGATGCTTGCGAGCAGTGTGGGAGCAATGATTGAATAACATGTATGTGTACATTTATTTTGCAACGCACGCTGTGGTCAGCATGTGATTTATCTACCCACCTCGTTCCTTTCTGCACATAGCACATAGTAAGTAGGATTACACCATCATGCTTACAGGATTTCTTGAACTGCATTGTTGGTTAAGGGCCTGTAAGTAAGCATTTCAAGGTAAGGTCTATCTACACCTGTTGTATTCGGCGCATGTGACAAATACAATTTGATTTGATTTTGATTTTATACGTGTCTTTTCAGATGATTTTTCACAATTATTATTTAGTTGTGGACACCACGTCACCGCACTCCCTTGCTTGCGCTTAGTCCTGCTCATCTTTGTTAGTCACTTTGAATTTGCACGTGTGTGTTTTTTATTCGTTTCTTTATGAAAATATTTAGCGAACTCCATGACAGTAGCTAATGCAAGGGGCTATAGCAACACACAAGTGCATGCTGGGACAGGAATGCACTGAGCTCATGAAGTGTGCGCTACTGGAGCAAAATTGGAGTGGGCGTGAAGGCCAACGCTCTAACCTTTTGGGAATCTCGTGCCACGCTCCAGTCAAATTGGGCACACTCCGCTCCATCTCTGCTCCGCTCACATACTCTGCTCAAGAGCACATGACCTGCTTGCCTGCTGAAACTGGCGCCCAATCTGCCTCAACCCTCCCTGCCTCCCTCTATCTGCTCCACACAGCCAGACCAGATTGGAGATACATTATTGAATGCACGTGGCCTTATTTACACATTAACAGATTGCCAGTATGAAGGAGGAGACAGGATGCTCCATTTACAACAGTGGATGTACTGTAATAAGACCGTCTATGCAGTGTGTTCACACTATACTTGTTTAATAAGGTATTCATTGATCAATGCGTGCTGTTGAGATTAAGTTATAATTGCATTATTCTAACTTCAAAGTTTAAGGTGTCTGGCTCACCACTTAGTTTTGAAGTTCAACTCTATATTTTGTCAAACGTACTGTATTTCTTTTTCGTTCTTGTTGTTTTGCTAGAGTGTGATATCAGTGTAGCGAATCAATTGCCGTGTGAGTCTGAAGGAGAGGTTGGTTATCACTGAGGGATCTGTGCTTCTTTGTGCTTCAAGACAAAAGAGCAGCCAGTCAGAGGACCTTTGGGGCTCCAGCCCTGTTGCTTCTGCTGTGATAGCACGCTCTGTCTATCACTCACTCACTCACACACACACACACACACACACACACACTGCTTAGATTAATACAATTGTCTGAAAAGCAGATGAGTACCAGAACTTCGCAAAAATCTTGTAGTGCTGCAGAATTGATAAAAAAACAGAGGAAGTTTCAGCAGTCTGTTCTGTGCTGTCGTGCCAGACAGAGGTCATTACTCACACTGGCTTTACGGTTTACACTGTGAAATGTTTACAGCCATAGTGCTGCACATTACTGTTAGTGTAGCTCAACCGTCAATTAAAGAAATTGGGAAATTATTGGGAAACTCGGAATCAACAAAATATAGAAACTATTCACACCCCTTGACGTTTTCCACATTGTGTTACAGCCTGAATTTAAAATTGATTACATTTAGATTTTTTGTCACTGGCCGACACACAATATCCCATAATTTCAAAGTGGAATTATGTTTTAGACATTTTTTTAAATTAATTCAAAATGAAAAGCGGAAATCTTGAGTCAATAAGTATTCAACTCCTTTGTTATGCAAGCCTAAATAAGTTCAGGAGTACAAATGTGCTTAAGTCAAATGTAATAAGTTGCATGAATCCACTCTGTGTGCAATAAGAGCAGACATTGAATATCCCTTTGAGCATGGTGCAGTTATTAATTACACTTTGGATGGTGTATCAATACACCCAGTCACTACAAAGATATAGGCGTCCTTCCTACTTAAGTTGCCGGAGAGGAAGGAAACCGCTGGGGGATTTCACCATGAGGCCAGTGGTGACTAAAACAGTTACAGAGTTTAATGACTGTGATAGGAGAAAACTGAGGATGAATCAACAACATTGTATATAGTTACTCTGCAATACTAACCTAATTTACAGAGGGAAAAGACAGAAACCTGTACAGAATTAAAAATATTCCAAAACATGCATCCTGTTTGCAACAAGGCACTTAAGTAATACTGCAAAAAATGTGGCAAAGCAATTCACTTTTTGTCCTGAATACAAAGTGTTATGTTTGGTGCAAATCCAATACAACACATCACTGAGTACAACTCTCCATATTTTCAAGCATATTGGTGGCTGTATCATGTTATGGGTATTCTTGTAATCCTTAAAGACGGGAGTTTTTCAGGATAAAAAATAAACAAAATTGAGCTAAGCACAGGCAAAAAAAAACTGGTTCAGTCTGCTTTCCACCAGACACTGGGAGATGAATTCTTCTTTCAGCAGGACAATAACCTAAAACACAAGGCCAAATCTACACTTGAATTGCTTTCTAAGAAAACAGTGAATGTTCTTGCGTGGCCGAGTTACAGTTTTTACTTACATCTACTTGAAAATCTATGGCAAGACCTGACAATGTTTGCCTAGCAATGATCAACAACCAATTTGACAGTGCTTGAAGAATTTTTAAAATAATAATGTGCAAATGTTGCACAATCCAGGTGTGGAAAGCTCTGAGACTTGTCCAGAAAGACTCACAGCTTTAATTGCTGCCAAACATAAGTATAGACTCCGGGGTCTGAATACTTATGTAAATGAGATATTTATGTATTTCTTATTCAAACATTTCTAAAAACAGGTTTTCACTTTGTCACTGTGGGTTATTGTGTGTAGAAGTGTGAGAGAAAACAAATCTATATCATCCATTTTGAATTCAGGCTGTAACACAACAAAATGTGGGATAAGTCAAGGGGCATGAATACTTTCTGAAGGCACTGTGCGCTATTGGAGCAAACAGATGGTGTAACTGTATCTAATTGATTATGTTTGTTGATCAGTTACATTGATGCATTAAGTGCCTATCCATCCAATTACAATGAGTCCTCTACAGTTAGTGTTGGACCTCACTGGCCCTAAGGGGAAAATGGTTCATGATGGAATTAGTTACAGTCAGATGGAATCTTATTCCAAACAGAAAAGGTCTCCGTATCTCACTTACAATGATGGCTTTTTGAATTCTGTAGGTAATTCACAGTACATGTAGTTGTCTTAAGCATATTTAAAAATGAAGTGTTCTATACTGTCCAAAACTTGAATGTTGCGTGTATATAATGATCCAAGTTATGTTTTTGACTCTATTCTTGTGGTATCAATGATCCTGCTTTGCCAGTGAGTCAAGTGGAACTGTCTGCCAGAGGAGGTGGTTACTCTGGCCAAATATTTACTGCAGTTAATCAATGAAACCAATCACTATAGTGATACAGAGACACAGTGCTACAGGCTTCAACACTGGCTGGTATCCACTCTAAACAGCCCTTCTGTAACACTAGGGTTGTACTAAAGCAGGGTTCCCCAACTGAATTTGGCCTGCAGTGATTGTACATCACCCCCAAAGTTTTCACAAAAAAATGAAATAAGAATATAAACAAATGCTTAAATTTAGTTTGCAGGGCATATAAGACTGTAAAAACAACAGCAAATCCATTCCAAATCATTTTAATTTGGTAAAACTGTTCCAAAGTATTCCTGCACATAATAGAGAGATATACTGTAGATGTGATTGTATATACAAATGCAAGCAAGGTTTGAAATTATTATGTTTTAGTCAAATATGACATCTGTTTGGCCTTATTGCAAACCATTTCAAGTCTAAAAATGATTAAATCTGGTCCCCTGACCATCCATCCGCTCAATAATAAAATTGTCCTGAGGCTGAATCTCCTTGATGATCCCTGTACTATAGTATACATTTTAAGGGAAGTTACTGTATGTTGAGTGAGTAGTAGTAGTAGTAGTAGTAGTAGTAGTAGTAGGCGTAGGCGTAGTAGTAGTAGGCGTAGTAGTAGGCGTAGGCTGAATCTCCTTGATGATCCCTGTACTATAGTATACATTTTAAGGGAAGTTACTGTATGTTGAGTGAGTAGTAGTAGGTGAGTGAGAGTGGTACTTCTTCTTTGCTAGCTTTGACTCATATCTTGTAACTTGGAGCTCTTGGAACAGTTGATATCCTGGAGCTGGTGTGTGGTGTCTCTTTGTGAGAAGAGTAATGATCTGTTTGGCCTTATCAGTACAGCCACCAGCACTTGGTTGTTTGACCAGCTGCCTCAAAGAGAGAGCGAGACAGAAAGGGAGAGTGGGAGAGAGAGAGGGAGGGAGGGAGAGAGAAGAGTGAAAAACAAGTTCCCAGTAGATTGTGAAGATAAATAGCTGCATCATGTTTCTCACAACATTGAACTTCTTGTTTTCTGTCATCTATCACATTACCTCCAATGACACTCATTTTCTGTCCTCATCTACCTTGTATAAATAGTACTCTCATTAGTTCTACCCATAAGCAAATTATTGAATTGTTCATTATCCCCCCCCCCCCTCCTGTTTGTTAAGGAGGCATGAGAGGGGACGAGGGAGAGAGTGAGGGAGGGGCAGTGGAGCTGAGTGGACAGCCACACGCACTCCCTCTCTCTAACACACAGTCAGTGTGAGGGAGTGAGTGACAGAGGTAGAGGCTCCATTCAGTGCTGAGTTGACTCACTCACTGTTGGTCTACTTCCCGCCCCATTAGCTGGCATGCCGCAGAGAAAGAGGAGTTTCACTTTTGGAGCGTATGGCGGGTAAGAGGGAATACGGTTCTCATTTACAGAGCTGAGCTGCTCAAACTACCTCTGCACAGCACTTTTTAGTGTGTGTGTGTGTGTGTGTGTGGGGGGGGGGGGGGGGGGGGGGGGGGGGGGGGCATGTGTCAGCCTGCCTGCTTTTCACCAAGGGATGTGATTTCTGCTTGAATAGATTATTAGTCTTTCCTCTGTGCTTGTTAAAAACCATCCTGTGCTCCCATGTACATTACAATGCAGTTGACCCTGGTTGTGCATTATTTAACATCAGCTATGACAGACACTCAACACCAGCTAAACCCTAGACTGACTGATAGTCCCAGGAAGCTTTGCAGGGTGCAGCGTGGTGAGGAGGGAGAGAACAGTGTTTCAGTAGAAGCTGCACAGACAGGAACTCTGATGGTGTAAAGAACATCGTAGAGTGAGGCAGGCCCATGAGAGCTGAGGGTATGATTGAGTTTGGATTGAATTAGAGTAGACAGTGTGGCTCACTTTGCAGTTAAACACGCACACACACGGACAGGCTGTTAACTGTAAACAAATCAGAGTGTATTTACTCAATCTATCAAGCGATCTTCATTTGATTGACTCTCTTTATGCAAAACGTTGCTTCACTTACAGAGTCTGTATGCAGTTTGTGTGTCGACACGTGTGTTTGTGAAGTCTTCTATGTCTCTGTGTTGTACTGTACAGTATCCTTCCCAATAGCAGCTAAGTGTAGATAGAGCTCTCAGGTGACTGTAGTCTCCCCTCTGACTATACTGGATACTCCCCTATAGACAGAGACTATGTAGGAATTTACACCACATTCAACAGGTGCTCTATGGTATGTATGAATAGCTTCTCTCAAGGACAAGTTGTGGGGGTGTGTCATTCAGTCTGGGCAACCCTGAGGAGTAGAGATTATTCCACTTGCTTGTCGAAAACAGATTGGAAAGAATTAGGAGGATTTTAACTGTAGATCTGTTTGCTATGACAGGAAAATGACTTGGCATAGTTCTTTTTGGTATTGGCCTTGCACTTTGTACTTTTGGCATTTTGATAGGTCTGTCTGATTTCCCGCATCAGCTTATCCTGGCACTTGCATGCCATTGGCATTCACTGTGAGGAATTAAACTATTCTGTTGTCTACAGAGTGGTATTTCCGTGACTCGACTTTGTCTCATTTAAATGTCAGAAGAGCAGCTTCTCAACTCAAAACCAGGGCTTCCAACACCAGTTGTCACACCAATCCTGTAGAGGTGTTTAGTTTCAACTTCATGTAAGATATTTCTTGAGGTACATTTCATGGCTACTGATATTGATATACTATCCTCTCAGAATGTACCAGTCTGTTCACAATCTAACGGATTTAGAGTGGAGCCAGCACCGGGATTCCCCATTAACTATGTTTATGGCATTGGGAAGAAATCTACAGTTGAAGTCGGAAATTTACATACACTTAGGTTGGAGTCATTAAAACTCGTTTTTCAACCACTCCACAAATGTCTTGTTAACAAACTATAGTTTTGCCAAGTCAGTTAGGACATATACTTTGCATGACACAAGTCATATTTCCAACAATTGTGTACAGACAGATTATTTCACTTATAATTCAATGTATCACAATTCCAGTGGGTCAGAAGTTTACATACACTAAGTTGACTGTGTCTTTAAACAGCTTGGAAAATTCCAGAAAATGATGTCATGGCTTTAGAAGCTTCCGATAGGCTAATTGACATAATTCTAGTCAATTGGAGGTGTACCTGTGGATGTATTTCAAGGCCTACCTTCGATCTCAGTGCCTCTTTTCTTGACATCATTGGAAAATCTAAAGAAATCAGCCAAGACCTCAGAATTTTTTTTTAGACCTCCACAACTCTGGTTCATCCTTTGGAGTATTTTCCAAACGCCTGAAGGTACCACGTTCATCTGTACAAACAATAGTACGCAAGTATAAACACCATGGGACCACGCAGCCGTCATACCACTCAGGAAGGATATGCATTCCGTCTCCTAGAGATGAACGTACTTTGGTGCGAAAAGTGCAAATCAATCCCAGAACAACTGCAAAGGACCTTGTGAAGATGCTGGAGGAAACAGGTTCAAAAGTATCTATATCCACAGTAAAACGAGTCCAATATTGACATAACCTGAAAGGCCACTCAGCAAGGTAGAGGCCATTGCGCCAAAACCGGAATAAAAAATGGGGACAAAGATCATACTTTTTGGAGAAATGTCCTCTGGTCTGATGAAACAAAAATAGAACTGTTTGGCCATAATGACCATTGTTATGTTTGGAGGAAAAAGGGGGAGGCTTGCAAGCCAAAGAACATCATCCCAACCGTGAAGCACAGGGGTGGCAGCATCATGTTGTGGGGGTATTTGCTGCAGGAGGGACTTGTGCACTTCACAAAATAGATGGCATCATGAGGCAGGAAAATGATGTGGATATATTGAAGCAACATCTCAAGACATCAGTCAGGAAGTTAAAGCTTGGTTGCAAATGGGTCTTCCAAATGGACAATGACCCCAAGCATGCTTCCAAAGTTGTGGCAAAATAGCTTAAGGACAACAAAGTCAAGGTATTGGAGTGGCCATCAGAAAACCTTGACCTCAATCCTATTGAAAATTTGTGGGCAGAACTGAAAAAGTGTGAGCAAGGAGGCCTACAAACCTGACTCAGTTACACCAGCTCTGTCAGGAGGAATGGGCCAAAATTCACCCAACTTATTGTGGGAAGCTTGTGGAAGGCTATGTGAAATGTTTGACCCAAGTTAAACAATTCAAAGGCAATGCTACCAAATACTAATTGAGTGCATGTAAACTTCTGACCCACTGGGAATGTGATGAAAGAAATAAAAGCTTAAATAATTCTCTCTACTATTATTCTGACATTTCACATTCTTAAATAAAGTGGTGATCCTAACTGACATAAGAAAAAAAAGAAAAAACTGACATTTTTACTAGGATTAAATGTTAGGAATTGTAAAAAAACAAGTTTTTAAAAGTATTTGACTAAGGTGTATGTAAACTTCAGCTGTACATGACACAGTATACATGTCAAGTGTCAGTGTGTAGCGGCTCTGTAACGGTCGTCGTCTGATTGAAGAAGGATCGGACCAAAGCGCAGCGTGGTAAGTGTTCATGATTTTATTGAACACTAGAACAAAAATAACAAAGTGAGAAACAAAACAGTCCTGTCAGGTGCAGACCACTAAACAGAAAACAACTTCCCACAAAACACAGGTGGGAAAAGGCTACCTAAGTATGGTTCCCAATCAGAGGCAACGATAGACGGCTGTCCCTGATTGAGAACCATACCCGGCCAAAACAAAGAAATACAAAGGAGAGGTTTAAATAATGAACATGTAATTGGGGAATTGAAACCAGGTGTGTAAAACAAAGACAAAACAAAAGGAAAATGGCTAGAAGGCCAGTGACGTCGACCGCCGAACGCCGCCTGAGCAAGGAGAGGGACCGACTTTGGCGGAAGTCGTGACAATACATTACAATACCGCTATGTGTTGAGTTCCTTTCTGCCTAGCTGCAAGAGGTTAATGGGGGTGTGGTTTTGGGGGTCACAGTTGAGGCTGTTCTGAGATGATCTTACCAGACGTGTGAATGTAATGCTGATCTGAAGTTCTTAGTAAAAACCCATAAATGTTCATCGGTCTTCTGCTGTCCTTCTTACAATTTGAGATATGTTATATGTATATTCTATGGTGTTGCATTAGACAGTCCTTCTCAGTTCCTCTTTTTTAAGAGGTTTCTTTAGGCCTGTTTTCTCCATGCAGGGGATTTTGTGTTGACTAGACACGGGTTATGGTTTGGTTTCCCCCGATCAAGCCAGCCCAATACATGGTGAGCCATGGTGAGCGTCAGTCATATCCTAAATGAGAGACAGTTACATTTGTTGTCTCTCTGTACTCTCCTCCATGTTGTCTCCTCCATGGTCTCAACCTCAAGCACACATCTTGAAGGGCCCTTCCACATACAGTCTTAATGGGACTCATGAAATAAACGGTGAACTATGTCTTTGTCCCAGATCAGGACACTCTCTCCCCACTGGGCACAGACGTCAGTTCATAATCTATTCCACGTTGGTTCAACATCATTTCATTGAAATTAACAGAAGAGGACGTGGAAACAACATTTTAAATTACGTGGAAACAACATTGATTCAACCAGTGTGTGCCCAGTGCGTTATCTTCCCCATGGCCCAAGATCACAGAACCACAGACAGAGCGGCTGCATGCACTCACTGAGGATTTTTACTCGCCTGTTCGCTTGTCTACAGTGCAATGTAAAGCACTGAGGGAAGAAAAGACTAGGATTAGTGTGTGTAGACCAGGTTTCTCCAACTGGTGGTCTTGTGAATTTTCCTTGTTGGATATAAAAGACTGTAAAAACAGCAGAAAATCAGCAGCAAGTATTCCCACGCATAATAAAGAGACACGGGGGGTGTGTGGTATATGGCCGTTTTATATACCGCAGCTAAGGGCTGTTCTTAAGCACTACGCATCGCGGAGTGCCTGGACACAGCCCGTAGCCATGTTATGTTGGCCATATACCACAAACCCTGAGGTGCTTTATTGCTATTATAAACTGGTTACCAACGTAATTAGAGCAGTAAAAATACATGTTTTTTCATACTCGTGGTATACGGTCTGATATACCATGGCTGTCAGCCAATCAGGGCTCGAACCTCCCAGTTTAAAATATGCTTTAGTCAAATAATATATACGTTTGGGCTTCTTGTGGTCAATTTGCAGTCTACAAATTATTTGTGATTTTGTTATGCACCCCCGATCATCCGCACAATAAAAAAACTGCCCGTGGATGTATGTACATGAGGATCCCTGGTGTAGACTCTGTTCAAGAACAAACAAGTGGAAAGGGTCATTGTTGTGAATGTGGATCAGACCAACAGCAAATGATATTCTAAGCAGTCAGCTGATTTGAGTAGAGCAGCTTCCTCCAATGATATTCCCAGTCAGTTGATGAACAGATGCCTTACAATTTAATGTTGTTTAGGAGCAATATTCATCTACAGTACAAGAACACCCTGTCTCTTCCTTATGAGAGGGTTGTATCCAACCTTTGTGGGTTTTAGTTTTAAATTATTAAATTCTCTAGTCTCTACAGAACACAAAAACAACATGGAGTGGGCGTCTTTTCTTTGTCCTGATGGTCAAGTTTGCATGACAAAAGCTCAGCCAATGATTACATGGGAAGGCAAGGCCTCTTGAGTTTGAGAGACTGTTCAAGTGGCTCTCTCAGGGCAGGGGCAAAACAAACAGGATATCTAGGCCATACAAGAGGGCTGTATTCAAACACTGTGAACAGTATTCATATTCACACTGACATTCACATATTTATTCACAACGGAAAGCTACCCTGCTTTGGAGAAAAAGGGGGAAGCATAGGTTGAACTAGGATGTACAGTGCCTTGCGAAAGTATTCGGCCCCCTTGAACTTTGCGACCTTTTTCCACATTTCGGGCTTCAAACATAAAGATATAAAACTGTATTTTTTGGTGAAGAATCAACAACAAGTGGGACACAATCATGAAGTGGAACGACATTTATTGGATATTTCAAACTTTTTTAACAAATCAAAAACTGAAAAATTGGGCGTGCAAAATTATTCAGCCCCTTTACTTTCAGTGCAGCAAACTCTCTCCAGAAGTTCAGTGAGGATCTCTGAATGATCCAATGTTGACCTAAATGACTAATGATGATAAATACAATCCACCTGTGTGTAATCAAGTCTCCGTATAAATGCACCTGCACTGTGATAGTCTCAGAGGTCCGTTAAAAGCGCAGAGAGCATCATGAAGAACAAGGAACACACCAGGCAGGTCTGAGATACTGTTGTGAAGAAGTTTAAAGCCCGAATTTGGATACAAAAAGATTTCCCAAGCTTTAAACATCCCAAGGAGCACTGTGCAAGCGATAATATTGAAATGGAAGGAGTATCAGACCACTGCAAATCTACCAAGACCTGGCCGTCCCTCTAAACTTTCAGCTCATACAAGGAGAAGACTGATCAGAGATGCAGCCAAGAGGCCCATGATCACTCTGGATGAACTGCAGAGATCTACAGCTGAGGTGGGAGACTCTGTCCATAGGACAACAATCAGTCGTATATTGCACAAATCTGGCCTTTATGGAAGAGTGGCAAGAAGAAAGCCATTTCTTAAAGATATCCATAAAAAGTGTTGTTTAAAGTTTGCCACAAGCCACCTGGGAGACACACCAAACATGTGGAAGAAGGTGCTCTGGTCAGATGAAACCAAAATTGAACTTTTTGGCAACAATGCAAAACGTTATGTTTGGCGTAAAAGCAACACAGCCTGAACACACCATCCCCACTGTCAAACATGGTGGTGGCAGCATCATGGTTTGGGCCTGCTTTTCTTCAGCAGGGACAGGGAAGATGGTTAAAATGGATGGGAAGATGGATGGAGCCAAATACAGGACCATTCTGGAAGAAAACCTGATGGAGTCTGCAAAAGACCTGAGACTGGGACGGAGATTTGTCTTCCAACAAGACAATGATCCAAAACATAAAGCAAAATCTACAATGGAATGGTTCAAAAATAAACATGTCCAGGTGTTAGAATGGCCAAGTCAAAGTCCAGACCTGAATCCAATCAAGAATCTGTGGAAAGAACTGAAAACTGCTGTTCACAAATGCTCTCCATCCAACCTCACTGAGCTCAAGCTGTTTTGCAAGGAGGAATGGGAAAACATTTCAGTCTCTCGATGAGCAAAACTGATAGAGACATACCCCAAGCGACTTACAGCTGTAATCGCAGCAAAAGGTGGCGCTACAAAGTATTAACTTAAGGGGGCTGAATAATTTTGCACGCCCAATTTTTCAGTTTTTGATTTGTTAAAAAAGTTTGAAATATCCAATAAATGTCGTTCCACTTCATGATTGTGTCCCACTTGTTGTTGATTCTTCACAAAAAAATACAGTTTTATATCTTTATGTTTGAAGCCTGAAATGTGGCAAAAGGTCGCAAAGTTCAAGGGGGCCGAATACTTTCGCAAGGCACTGTACATACAGTAGGCTACCCTTAGGGCTAGATTCCTTGCTTAAGATTGATGTAAAAAAAGAAAAAATCCACTGGGGCTGATTTGCTTGATTCTATCTTGCTGCAGCTTTCTACTCCCCTGATTGTGGAGTCAGTGACACATATTTTTAACCTGACGATTATCTCAGGTGCTCTCCCTGGGGTTTGGAAGGCGGCCCGTGTGCTCCCTCTCGAAATTGTCTTGCCTAGCCAAAACCTTTTGAATCATTAATCAACTGTCAGCTTAGACCCTTCCTAGCTACGAGATGTATAGCAACATCTCTGCTGCGACGTTGGTGTTAAATGATGTGGTAAAGGGTATGGATAAGAGGAAGTGCTGCCCTCTTTGACTTATCAAAGGCTTTTGACACTGTTGACTACTCTTTATTGATTCAAAGATTGTCTGTAATCAGTATGGATTATGCCAGCAGCATAGCACCCTGCATACCACTGCTGGCTTGCTTCTGAAGCTAAGCAGGGTTGGTCCTGGTCAGCTCCTGGATGGGAGACCAGATGCTTCCCAAAAAAACCATCACGGTCACCTAATAATCCCCAGTTTACAATTGGCTCATTCATCCCCCTCCTCTCCCCTGTAACTATTCCCCAGGTCGTTGCTGCAAATGAGAACGTGTTCTCAGTCAACTTACCTGGTAAAATAACAGATAAATAAAATAAAGAATGGTGTCATGTAATTGGTTTGAAAATGACTTGACAGAAAGGACATGTGTTTTTTCTGATGGTGTTGAGGTTTCCTTGATTTTACGAAAGGTGTCCCGCAGGGATTGATTTGAGGTCTTGTACTTTTAAATGTATATAAACAATGTTGGTCTATCTACAAAAAAAGTGTAACATACACCTGTATGCAGATTACACTGTTGTGTACGCTATTGCCCCCAAGGTTGACCAGGCTCTTTCAGAGCTTCAATCTGCCTTTATTGTTTTGCAGAAAGCCTTTGTTGAACTGATGATTTATGCATATGTACATTAGATGGTGCCCTCATTGATCGTGTCCCTCTTTTATAAATATCTGGGCATCTGGATTGACGAAAATCTATCTTTCAGAAAGAATGTTGATGAGTTAGTTAAGAAATTATTATTTATAAGGGGATTATGTCATAGGAATAGGTCATGCCAAATCATACCGGTTATAGACTATGGCGATATTGTCTATATGAATGCAGCTGCCACTGTATTGAAGCCATTGGATGCAGTTCATCACACTATGCTTTAATACGGGCGATAGGTTCAGTAGACATCACTGAATTCTGTATTAGAAAATAGGCTGCCCCTCTTTGAAGTCTCGTAGATCGATGCATTGCACTCTTTTTGGTTATACTGTAAAAGCCCTATACAGCATAAACTTTCGCCGTACCCTACTTCATTGATAATTTACAGACATACGAGATACCAGACCCGGCCTCAGGGATGGCTAACTCTGGAGATCCCTTCTATCTCCACTGAGTTAGGTAAATCTCATTTGAGTTTTTTTGCACCTTCTTGTGGAATAATCTCCAAGGCGCTCTAAAATTGGATGAAATGGTGCCTCTAGGGCAGGTATGTCAAACTAATTTTGGTTGTACAGTGCATTCGTATGCAGACACCTAGACTTTTTCCACATTTTGTTACTTTACAGCTGTAATGGCGTTCTTCGTTTGTTGAGAGAGAGTCGGACCGAAATGCAGCGTGGTGGTTAATCATGATCTTTAATAAAGAAAACGGCGATACATGAAATAACTAAATAAATACGAAAACAACAAACGGAACGTGAAACCTAATACAGCCTATCTGGTGAAACTACACAGAGACAGGAACAATCACCCACGAAATACAAAGCGAACTCAGGCTACCTAAATACGGTTCCCAATCAGAGGCAACGAGAAGCACCTGACTCCTGATTGAGAACCGCCTCAGGCAGCCAAGCATATACAACACCCCTAATCAGCCGCGATCCCAAATACTACAAACCCCAATACGAAAATACAATAACATAAACCCATGTCACACCCTGGCCTGAACAAATAATTAAAGAAAACACAAAATACTAAGACCAAGGCGTGACAACAGCCTTATTCTAAAATGGATGAAATAAAACAACTGATCCTCATCAATATACACAAAATACCCCATAATGTCAAAGCGAAAACAGCAAATCTATTAAAAACAAAAAACCTGATTTACATCAGGATTCAGACCCTTTGCTATGAGACTTGAAATTGAGCTCAGGTGCATCCTGCTTCCATTGATCATCCTTGAGTTGTTTCTACAACTTGATTGGAGTCCACCTGTGGTAAATTCAATTGATTTGAGAGGATTTGGAAAGGCACACACCTGTCTATATAAGGTCCCACAATTGACAGTGCATGCAAGAGCAAAAACCAAGCCATGATGTTTGAAGGAATTGTCCGTAGAGCTCCGAGACAGGATTGTGTCGCGGCACAGATCTGGGGATGGGTACCAAAAACTGTCTACAGCATTGAAGGTCCCCAGAACACAGTGGCCTCCATCATTCTTGTTTGAAACCGCCAAGACTCTTCCCTTAACTGGCCGCCCGGCCAAACTGAGCAATCAGGGGAGAAGGGCCTTGGTCAGGGAGGTGACCAATAACCCGATGGTCAATCTGACAGAGCTCTAGAGTTTCTCTGTGGAGATGGGTGAACCTTCCAGAAGGACAACCATCTCTGCAGCACTCCACCAATCAGGTCATTATGGTAGAGTGGCCAGACGGGAGCCACTCCTCAGTAAAAAGCCACATGACAGCCCGATTGGAGTTTACCAAAAGACACTTAAAGGACACAGACCATGATAAACAAGATTCTCTGGTCTGAATAAACCAAGACTGAACTCTTTGGCCTGAATGCCAAGCGTAACATCTGGAGTAAACCTGGCACCGTCCCTACGGTGAAGCATGGTGGTGGCAGCATCATGCTGTGGGGATGTTTTTCAGCGGCAGGGACTGGGAGACTAGTCAGGATAGAGGGAAAGATGAACAGAGCATGTGTTTCTCTGTCTGTCTCAAAGGTGACTGGTCTGATCTGTTATGGCAGGGCTAGCGACAGCACAGACTATCAGCATCGCCATGCTCTGCTCTGGTACCATTGTGTGTTCACAGTCCCAGCTACACTGTACTCCACTGTATTGGAGCATCAATGTGCACATTCAGCCACTTCACTCTCATTTACTCCGTCAATGGGCTCATTCAGCTGCCCACATTATACAGTACAGTCAGCCTGCTGGCCCTGGACCTGGGCTCATTCACTATTGTTGTTGGCCAATATTTGTTTGTCAGACATTGAATGGGAGGATGGTGTGGCATCCATTTGTCCAGAGGCTTTTTGTGTTTTTTTCTCTTTCTAATCTATTTTTATGAGAAGTTTCTATTTCCATCACAGTCATTCTAGTCAGTTGAATAGTGGAAGTGTGGATGATAGAATCAGCTTTATTCCACTTTATTCAAATGCAGAGTTAGGGATTTGGACATGTGGTTGTACTTAATTCTCTGTACTGGACAATGATTATAAAGGTGATTATGATCCAACCATTAATTGATACATTGTGCCCCTGGACTGAGAGGATGGACGTTCAACCCGTTAATTGAACTAAATCGTCTTTGGTATCTTTTAGTTGTCGCTGTATTAGACTAAGCAAAGGTGAGATGATGTTGAAGTTGAAATGGTGCTGGAATAGTGGAGGCAGCTCCTGTTTTCTCTGTGACTTGCGGTAACTCTCTGTTGTTCAAAATCAATAGTTGTTTAGTGGTCGGAAACATTACCTTGCTTGACCATGCTGTAGGTCATGTAACTGTTTGTTACAAGCAATCTGTTTTGTGGACTTCACTTCAAGATGTTGCTCTCCGATTTTGTACTAAAATAAATGTGTGGTTGAATTTATTCTGCCACTGTGTCTTCTTATTGTCTCGGCCTTATAGGCCTATATATCACTAGCAGGTTATAGAGCAAACAACACAGTTCTCACAACACAGGATGTAATATGGCTTTTTTTCTGGATTAGCTTCCCCAGTGATTTTCCCATGCACCACTACTGCATTATTCCAATGTTATTCTGCATTTCAAATGATCATCAAATGAAAAATAGATGGAACAAGTCCTGGTAGTGTTCCTATTCGGTAACCAATACACAGGAGCTAGAAGAAGACCGTTGTTTGAGCTTTCAGCTGAATTCCCTTACAATCCCCTCACGACCTCCTTTGCAATCTTGCCCGGTGATGACTCAATTGCTTAAATTGACTTTATAATAAAGTGTTGGCATAAGTTATTTTAGAAAATGACATTTATATTCTTGCATTTAAAAAAAATTGACAGAGATATGCAAAGCAGTTTTTTTTGCCAAGTGGAATTGTGTGTATTACGCTGTTGCCTGAAGTGACATCCCATGTCACGGTGGAAGCAATGTGAGGGTCCTGCTGTGCTCCTCCTGTGTTTCTCTATGGGACAGTGAATCATCTCACAAATATAAGACAAGGTGGGAAATGGTCAGTTGAAATCTGAGGGACATGTAAAGAGCTAAACTTTAACACTGACAACTTCTTGGATGCTACGCCATTCAAGGTTTGGGCCAGTGTCTCTCTGTGAGACTAGCCTCAAGCTGTCTTTTCCTCACTGTTTCCATGGAAACGACTAGCTTATTTTTAAGCAATAAGGCCTAAGTGGGTGTGGTATATGACCAATATACTGTACCACGGCTAAGGGCTGTTCTTTCACTATCAGTCCCAAGACCCCAGCAAAAATCTGCTTTTCATTTATCTGACTTTCATTTATCTGCTTGTCCAGCCTTAATATTTACCCTCACAATGAAGTGTTGAACTATTTCCTTTTCAGGACAACCAGGGCTACAAGTAGAACACAAGACAATTTGACAGGTCTGCCAAAGCAAAAACCTGATAAAAATGTATTTATATGAATGCTGTAAGTACAAAAATGGTTTTCTCAGTGGAAAATGAATATCCAACTAGTCAGTGACAACTGTGTGGAGTTTGTGACAGCAACTATGTGAGCTTATTACATAATACTGTGATCTTCTATGTATAAGAACTCCTTACCTTTTAATGACTCTTGTGTAGTTTGTGAGCATCATAGAGCAAAACATGTTACACGTGCATGTTCGTGGGAGTCTCAGCTTTTCATAGATTTTAGTAGTTTGTAGCTCAAACCATTCTGACTCTACAGATGTTTTTGTAAAAAAAAAAAGAACCTTCCCCGGGCCCCTTCGGGATCCGCCCTTGTCTCACAAACACCGCTCTTGCTAAGCCCCCACTAATCACACATACAGTTGAAGTCAGAAGTTTACATACACTTAGGTTGGAGTCATTAAAACTCGTTTTTCAACCACTCCACAAATTTCTTGTTAACAAACTATAGTTTTGGCAAGTCGGTTAGGACATCTACTTTGTGAATGACAAGTCATTTTTCCAACAATTGTTTACAGACAGATTATTTCACTGTATCACAATTCCATTGGGTCAGAAGTTTACATACACTAAGTTGCCTTTAAACAGCTTGGAAAATTACAGAGAATGATGTCATTGTCAGGCATATGTGTATAGGTGGCAGGGAAGTCAGGCGCAGGAGAGTCAAACGGAGTGTAAAATGGAGTCTTTTAATAATGTCATAATAACATGCTCCATAACACTAAAGAAGAAAAGAACATAAACAAATATGGGTACACTACACTGACAATAACCAATCTCTGACAAAGACATGAGGGGAAACAGAGGGTTAAATACACAACAGGTAATGAATGGGATTGAAAACAGGTGTGTGGGAAGACGAGACGAAACCAATGGAAAATGAAAAATGGATCAATGATGGCTAGAAGACCGGTGACGTCGAACGCCGAGCACCGCCCGAACAAGGAGAGGCAACGACTTCGGCAGAAGTCGTGACAGTCATGGCTTTAGAAGCTTCTGATAGGTTAATTGACATAATTTGAGTCAATTGGAGGTGTACCTGTGGATATATTTCAAGGCCTACCTTCAAACTCAGTGCCTCTTTGCTTGACATCATGGGAAAATCTAAAAGAAATCAGCCAAATCCTCAGAAAAAAAATTGCTGCAGGAGGGACTGGTGCACTTCAGAAAATAGATGACATCATGATGCAGGAAAATTATTTGGATATATTGAAGCAACACCTCAAGACATAAGTCATCAGTCAGAAGACCCATTTGCGACCAAGTTCAAGTTTGGTCGCAAATGGGTCTTCCAAATGGACAATGACCCTATGCATACTTCCAAAGTTGTGGAAAAATAGCTTAAAGACAGCAAAGTCAAGGTATTGGAGTGGCCATCACAAAGCCCTGACCTCAACCCTATAGAAAATGTGTGGGCAGAACTGAAAAAGCGTGTACGAGCAAGGAGGCCTACAAACCTGACTCAGTTACACTAGCTCTCAGGAGGAATGGGCCAAAATTCACCCAACTTATTGTGGGAAGCTTGTGGAAGGCTACCTGAAATGTTTGACCCAGGTTAAACAATTTTAAAGGCAATGCTACCAAATACTAATTGAGTGTATGTAAACTTCTGTTCCACTGGAAATGTGATGAAAGAAATAAAAGCTGAAATAAATCACTCTCTCTACTATTATTTTAACATTTCACATTCTTAAAATAAAGTGATGTTCCTAACTGACACAAGACAGGGAATTTTTACTAGGATTATTTGTCAGGAATTGTGAAAAACTGAGTTTAAATGTAGTTGGCTAAGGTGTATGTAAACTTCTGACTTGAACTGTACCACTGGTTGGTACCAACAGATGCTAGAAATATACAAATCTAATGGTACAACCCAGAAGTCTGTAGCTCAAAACCTATGTTTTAGACGGTTTAGAAGTCCTAAATCACGCCAGCATGATGGTGGGACTCATTGGGTTAAGATACCGAACTGTGGAGGAGAGGCATGAAGAAACAGTATTCTTGCTTGGATCAGGTGTATTTTTCACCCTCTTAGCTGTTTCACACCACCTGCAGATCTGCAGTCCATGTGTGTATTTACCTGAGCTCTACTCAACCATGACTTCTTACTTTAACAAGAGACTTTACTAAAGCCACAGTACATCTTTGCTTGGGGGCCATGTGGTGCAAAGCGTGTTAGGTTGGACATGGCCAGGCAAACAGGCTGAGAATGTGAAAATACAGTATGACTCAGACTCGTATTATAATGCATATGCTGCCTTGCCAAAAACACTCCATCCTGCTCGGAGTCAGAGAGACAAACAGAAAGTACTGTTGTCCTGCTGATAAAGGTGAACGTATCACCATTTAGTGCATGGGTGTCAAACTCATTCCATGGAGGGCCTAGTGTCAGTTAAGACCTAGACAACCAGGTGAGTGGAGTTCCTTACCAATCAGTGACCTTAATTCATAAATCAAGTACAAGGGAGGAGCAAACACCCGCAGACACTTGGCCCTCAGTGGAATGCGTTTGACACATGTGATTTAGTGTCAGCACTTTTCTATTCGAAACCCAGCCCAAGGTAAGGCTAGCTTTGTGTTGCTAGTGGAATTCCACTCTGTGCTGGTAGCAGTGATATTGAATCAGATAAAAGGTCAGGTTTCATTATTGTGGGAACATTTACACTTTTTCAGTTGATAACATTATACCTCCAACATAATGATAACATTATAGCTGACATAAGGCTATCATATATTAATACGTGTATTTTCATTTATGATAGTAAACAAATGTTTACAGTTTCTTCTCCAGAGTAGTTTCTCATTCCCTTTGTATTGGCCTCACCCTCAACCCAGTTAATAAAACTAGGGCAATTATCCTGTCAAGTAAAGTAGGCTACACCTTACACTACATAAGTACACGCTATGTACACAAACACTCACACCCCCTACATACACCTCACACTTCAATAACAAGAATGAAAATGAGCAGCTTCATGTCCTTATCTGTCAACATGTCTTCTTCAGTTTGTCAAATGTTGCCTAACAAATATTTAGTGTAGGCCTAGCGACATGTTTGACAGTGTGTAGCTTAGTGTTTAGAGAGAGGTCAGAGTCTTGTTTTAAAGTGAACCAAAGCTTGTGTTTGCACTAGCTTTGCAACCCATGTTCGTCTCCTCACATTGTTAAGCTGAGCAACCCCCTTTCTGATGGAAAATAGAACAGGACAGAACATATTCCCAGCAGGTATTTTAGGTTGGAGCCTGCATTGACCAAGAATCTAGCCGCACCCTGGCTTGATTTCATTTTATGGGAATTCCAGGCAACCTGAGAATGGGTGGGACCCACAATTTTTTAAGATTAGAAAATATTATGCTTGTGATGCTCATGAAGCCTGCACTACAATTCTTAACATAATATCCCGATGCAGTTAATGCTTACTCCTTCCAAGCAGTTTAATAATTTATTCTACCAAAGGAAATGTATGTATTTTTTGTACTGTATACAATGTTATAACTACAGCACACATGTCAGGCATAGAGCACCCTCAGGACTATTGTCACAACATGACAATAGTCCTCCTTTAAGAATGAGAAGGACAGTGATTAGTGAAAGTACCTTTACCAATCGTCTTACCCCTCTGGATGATTGTCCCTTTCCCCTCAGTGAGGCTGTATTTTCTTTCTTTCTTTTTCTTTTCTTTTTGTACCTTTTTCACCCCAATTTCTTGATATCCAATTAGTAGTTACGGTGTTGTCTCATCGCTGCAACTCCTGTACGGACTCGGGAGAGGCGAAGGTCGAGAGCCACGCGTCCTCCAAAACACGACTCTGTTGCACCAATGTGATGGAGGAAACACTGTACAACTGGCGACCGAAGTCAGCGTGCATAGGCCTGGGCCGCCACAAGGAGTCGCTAGAGCACGATGGGACAAGGACATCCAGGCCGGCCAAACCCTCCCCTAACCCGGAAGATGCTGGGCCAATTGTGCGCCGCCTCATGGGTCTCCCGGTCGCGGCCAGCTGTGACACAGCCTGGGATTGAACCCAGGCTTAGACCGCTGCGCCACGCGGGAGGCGAGGCAGTATATTCTGAGAAAGAGGTAGTTGCTTTAAGGATTTTATTAGTTCTGTAAAGTGACCACATGGGTCTTTCCTCAAACGGAACAAAATATCAGTACATGATTAAATAAGGCTGTGGATATTGCGTGTGCTCCCTCTCCGGGCCTCTAAGTCACCAGGCTCATTATGGTGCACACCTGTCACCATGGTTACGCACATAATGACACTTACCTTGATTACCTGCCCTATATGTAACTCTCTTTGGTTTCTTTATTATTGTTTCTGTTTCATGTCTGTGCGTTGTTCGTGTTTCGTATTATGTTTCGTTTATTGATTAAATCACTCACTCCATGAAGTTGCTTCCTGACTCTCAGTGCACATCGTTACAGTGGAAGTAATACTGTATCCTATTCTATGACATCAGTATTTCAATCAACCATGTCTATATTTACATGCATTTTAGTCATTTAGCTAGAGTGACTTACAGTTAGTGCAGTATTTCCAGTGGAAAATGCCTGTTGTGTCCATTCATCTTTGAAAAACCTTTGAGTTTTGCTGAAAGATTGAGCCTATAGACAAGGCTGAAGGTGAAAACGGTGTGCATGACATTGATTGATTTGTTTGTTTTTGCTTGCAGTTTGTACAAAAAAACAAGTCTGGCTCAAGTGATATATACAGTGCCTTCAGAAAGTATTCACAACCCTTGAATTTTTCCACAATGTGTTGTGTTACAGTCTGCATTTAAAATGTATCAAATGTAGATTGTGTGTAAGTCAAAATGGAATTATGTTTTAGAAATTAAAAGCTGAAATGTCTTGAGTCAATAAGTATTCAACCTCTTTGTTATGGCAAGCCTAAATGACTTCAGTAGTAAACATTTGCTTAACAAATCAGATAAGTTGCATGTGCAATAATGGTGTTTAACATGATTTTTGAATAACTACCCCATCTCTGTACCCAACACATGCTGTACAGTGCATTCGGAAAGTATTTAGACACCTTGACTTTTTCCCCAAAAATTTACACACAATACCACGTAATTATAAAGTGAAAACCGATTTTTATAAATGTTTGCAGATTTATTAAAAACAAACTGAAATGTTTACACAATTATTCAGACCCTTTACTCGATACTTTGTTGAAGCACCTTTGACAGCGATTACAGCCTTGAGTCATCTTGGGTATGATGCTACAAGCTTGGCACACCTGTATTTGGGGAGTGTCTCCCATTCTTCTCTGCAGATCCTCTCAAGCTCTGTCAGGTTGGATGGGGAGCGTCGCTGCACAGCTATTTTCAGGTCTCTCCAGAGATGTTCAATCGGGTTTAAGTCCGGGCTCTGGCTGGGCAACTCAAGGACATTCAGAGACTTGTCCCGAAGCCACTCCTGTGTTGTCTTGGCTGTATGCTTAGGGTTGTTGTACTGTTGGAAGGTGTACTTTCACCCCAGTCTGAGGTCCTGAGTGCTCTGGAGCAGGTTTTCACCAAAGATCTCTCTGTACTTTGCTCTGTTCATCTTTCCCTCGATCCTGACTAGTCTCCCTGCCACTGAAAAACATCCCTACAGCATAATGCTGCCACCACCATGCTTCACCGTAGGGATGGTGCCAGGTTTCCTCCAGATGTGACTCTTGACATTCAGGCCAAAGAGTTCAATCTTGGTTTCATCAGACCATAGAATCTTGTTTCTCATGGTCTGAGTGTCTTTAGGTGCCTTATGGAAAACTCCAACCGGGCTGTCGTGCCATTTACTGAGGAGTGGCTTCCGTCTAGCCACTCTACCATAAATGCCTGATTGGTGGAGTGCTGCAGAGATGGTTGTCCTTCTGGAAGGTTCTCCCATCTCCACAGAGGAACTCTGGAGCTCTGTCAGAGTGACCATCGGGTTCTTGGTCACCTCACTTGGTCACCTCACTGACAAAGGCCTTTCTCCCCTGATTTCTCAGTTTGGCCGGGTGGCCAGCTATAGGAAGAATCTTGGTGGTTCCAAACTTCTTCCATTTAATAATGATGGAGGCCACTGTGTTCTTGGGGACCTTCAATGCTGCAGAAATGTTTTGGTACCCTTCCACAGATCTGTGCCTCGATACAATCCTGTCTCGGGGCTCTACAGACAATTCTTTCAACCTCATGGCTTGGTTTTTGCTCTGATGTGCACTGTCAATTGTGGGACATTTATATAGACAGATGTGTGACTTTCCAAATCATATCCAATGAAAGGAATTTACCATAGGTGGACTCCAATCAAGTTGTATAAACAGCTCAAGGATGATCAATGGGAACAGGATGCACCTGAGCTCTCATAGCTAAGGGTCTGAATACTTACTTTGTCGTTATGGGGTATTGTGTGTAGATTGAGGATTTTTTTATTTTAATCCATTTTAGAATAAAGCTGTAACGTAACAAAATTTGGTAAAAGTGAAGGGGCAGAATTTCAAGCACAGATTCAATGACAGTCCAGAGGTTTTCCAATGCCTCGCAAAGAAGGGCACCAATTGGTAGATATGTAAAAAAATAAAAATAAAAAAATAAAGCAGACATTGAACATCCGTTTGTTATTAATTACATTTTGGATGGTGTATCAATACACCCAGTCACTACAAAGATACAGGCGTCCTTCCTAACTCAGATGACAGAGAGGAAGGAAACCCCTCAGGGATTTCACCATGAGGCCAATGGGGATTTTAAACCAGTTACAGAGTTAAATGGCTGTGATAGGAGAACTGATGATGGATCAACAACATTGTAGTTACTCCACTATACTAATCTAATTGACAGAGTGAAAAGAAGGATGCCCGTACAGAATAAAAATATTCCAAAACATGCATCCTGTTAGCAACAAAGTCATACTGAAAAAAATGTGGCAAGGAAATTTACTTTTTGTCCTGAATACAACGTGTTATGTTTGGGGCAAATCCAATACAACACATTACTGAGTACCACTCCTCAAATTTTGGTGGTGGCTGCATCATGTTATGGATATGCTTGTCATCTGTAAGGACTAGGGAGTTTGAGGATAAAAAGAAAAATAATAGAGCTAAGTCCTAGATGAAAACCTGGTTCAGTCTGCTTTCCATCAGACAACTCCATCTTTCAGCAGGAATATAACCTAAAACACAAGGCCAGATATACACTGGAGTTACTTACCAAGACAACATTGAATGTTTCTGAGTGGCCTAGTTAAATTGGCTTGAAAATCTATCACAAGACTTGAAAATGACTGTCTAGCAATGATCAACAACCAACTTGACAGAGCTTGAATAATTTAAAAGAATAATGGGCAAATATTGTACAATCCAGGTTGGAAAAGTTCTTAAGAGACTTACCCAGAAAGCTGTAATGGCTTCCAAAGGTGATTCTGACATGTATTGACTCAGGGGGTAGAATAATTATCTAATAAAATATATTAGTGTTTCATTTGACCATTTAATGGATTAGATGGATTAGATAGATTTAAAAAAAATCTTCTTCCATAGATCTTTGACAAAAAACGGACATACATTTTAATCCCACTTTGTAACACAACAAAATGTGGAAAAAGTCAAGGGGTGTGAATACTTTTTGAAGGCATTTTAGGCCTATCTTGTGATGCAAAGAGGTCAACCATCAGAATGTTCATACCAGCTCTATTTCCAGTAATGGTACTGGGATTCCTGGGATGTAAGTTGGGTTGTGAGTCCATAGAAAATGCAGACGATTCCTGGTGACAGAATAGACAGAGATCCATGGAAAGATGAGTAAGAGGCCTGGATTCCTGAAACTCCACTGGGAGTCTGGGTGGAGTCCCAAAATGGCACCCTATTCCCTACATAGTGCACTTCTTTTGTCCAGTCATATGGGCCCTGGTGAAAAGTAGCATACTATATAGGGAATAGGGTGCCATTTGGGATGTGACCCTGGACATCTGATCATGGACTGTCATCCCAGTAGGGGGGAAACATTAGCGTGAGATCAGATCCACAGTAGAGGAGACAGCTGTAGGAGGTCGTTTAGACATCTTAAACATCCCACTCACTAGTTCCCAACAATCACTACAGAGCACCAACTCCTTAGTCATGCTAGTCCTGGAGGTCCTGGAGAATAGACTGTAGGAGTCCAAAAGCAAGACTGGGCCAGATCAAAAAATGTGTTTGTGTACCAAGTCCCATTGTACCATCTACTGACATAAATTGAGAATCACAGGCTGGCAGTTGATTTAATTCACATCCACGGTGTATCATTTGATCATATGACTAGAGCCATATGAACACCACTGGTTTCAAAAAGTCACATGAAGCTCAGGAGGTCTTTAGGAAGTCCTGGTCATGCGAGCATGCTTTGTTTGAAAGACGGGTGCCGATTCAGTAATGGAACAAGTGGAGTTTGTGTCGGGAAATGCAGGACTGGCACCGATCCCTACAAGTGCCACTTAGTCATTTAGAGTACCTGCTACTCCCCAACGCATTTTCTGTATTATAGTGTTTACGGCACTGAGCTGAAATGGCCATGTTTACTGAAATGAAGTAGTGCTGTACACCATCCTTTTTCTCAGCTCAAACTTAAAAGCAATGTATTGTGTAGCCAAGCAGACTGCTGTACTCCCTGTGAGATCAATAGAATACCTTATGTATAGCACTGTCTCTCTTTGTTAGAAAACAAAAAAACATTAACTATTCATGTTGGTGCCAGTGCTCTTGTCTCTTGGGTTACCCCACATTACAGTGGTTGATTAAAATAGATTGAGAAAGCTGGATTGTGAGAAGCAGCATTGGTACAAATGTCCGTTTTAGACATCTATTCTATAACTGTGGATCACAAGGACAGTATTAAACATTATTACAGTAAATGGATAATAGAGGCAGCAGCTAGACTAACTCTCACCTCTCTCTCTCTCTCTCTCTTTTCAGAGTGGACAAGACTTTCTCCAGGGCCAGAAGCATATGGTGAGTTCCTCTTCTTCTGATTCTGCGTCATGTAGTATCAGTTACACTGCAACTTAAGGACAACTTATTGTATGTGAAGGATACATACAGGCAGGGCTCGAAACGAACTGTTCTCATTGATAGCACGGTTGTGCCTAACTTCAAAAAGTAAGGAGCACCAGACAAAATTTAGGAGCACCAGAAAAAAAGACTATTTTTACTGAAAATGACTGTCCTGTCCATTCTCAATTTTCATCAGTTGTTACCTTGATTATGTAGAACGCATCACAAGAGAGTGGGAAAGACAGAATAAAAACTACTTTTAATAATTGTATTCAAAAGTGCAACAACAAACCTATTTATTTAGGGCGTGTTCATAAATTCACTCTGGCTATCTACTCCGATTTCAGAGCACTCTCGTCTGAGTGTGCCAGAGCACAGAATAACTGATGAATTTAGGAACGTTCAACACCCGTTGAATATGGCCAGTGTCAGTAAACATTGGCAAAAAAAGCATAATTAAATTGTTGACAGAAGCACAGTTACAGTCACCAACGCTCTGGATAACATGAAAACAGCCTAACCAGCTCTGCTACGGTGAGTAAAATGGTTAGAGTGGGGTGTTCTCTAATTTATGTCTGGAAATAGCTAGCTAACTTTAGCCAGTTAGCTTGGGTGTTAGACTGCTGTTGTTGTCAGAACGCTCAGATCAACCCTACTCCTCGGTCAGAGCGTCCAGAGTGTGCTCTAAATGCTCCAAGAGCCATCTGACAAAGCTCTGAATGTAGGAATGCCCAGACCACACACTGAGCGTTCTCTGGCACTCCAGAGTGAATTTACGAACGCACCCATAGATTATTAGTTTTGGACAGACAAATGTAACGTACAAAACAGAAGTTTGATTGTATTCAAAAGTGCAAAATAATATGTATATAGGTGATTAAAATAACTTTTATTGTATTTAAGTGCAACTGCAAACTGGAAACTGTTATACATTACTGCATTTAGCGAACAGATAATAATAATAATAAACATAATACAAAACTATGTAATAAAATGAATGTTGTAAAAAAGCAACAAGCTGACTATGAACTGACACTTAATTAAATACATGTTTAGTCTCCTCTCACAATGACTAATCGATTTCTTAGATCTAGAATGTAGCTAATAAATCAACTAGCTTTTAGGGTTTGGACGTCCTAAGGAACCGGGATAACACTAACCCTCTTCCCGTATAGTAGCAATAATGTTTGCACAGGACATCACGTTTCCAAGTGTGGAGTTGATTTGTCATAAATGTTTTTTTCTGGGTGAGTAACATGGGTCTGAATTTGGTAAAAAGCCATCTCCTCTTTGGTAATGCGGTGTAAAATGTAATCTCTAGCTCTGCCTGTTGACCAGCTTGGGCTGTCACCTGTTGCCTGTCAAATACTGCTGGTAGCTAGTAGACGTAGCGATGTTGCTCCAGCCCCTGTCCCGATGCACTTGTCCTGGCACTTGATGTGCTTTTGGCTTAAGTGGTTTAGGTTGCTGTGGCCAGTGGCAAAATAAGTCTTCCTGCTGATATTACTCCACACTTTCGACAGTACTCACAGAACATTGTGTTGCTAATTTTGTCCCTCCTTAGCTACTTGAATTCGCAAAGCTGCCCCTCTCGGAACAGGTAGAGCTTTTTCTTTTTCTGAGGAGATGGATCTGTAGCAGCATCTCCGACAGTGTCGTCATCATCTTCTGGTTGTGGTTGATAATTTTCATCATTTGTTTTTTGTCAAAGAAAGATTCAGTTACACCGCATTTCATTGTTGTTGTTCTTGCTAGCTAGCTCATGCCATTACTTAGCTCACAGTTCCGAGGGAATGTTTGCATGAAAAGGGACTGGCTGTGTGCCTGGCGTTTGATTGGTTTAAGTAGCTATATTTAAACATTTGAAGCTTTATGATTGGTTATTATTTGTAAACAGTGTATCTTGTTTGAGCAGTGAATAATATGTGTTATTGTCATACACCGGATAGGTGCAATGAAATGTGTTGTTTTACACAGTCAGTCAGTCATAGTAGTACAGTGCCCCTGGAGCAAATTAGGGTTAAATGGATACTGTTTATATTTACCCAGAGTCAGATGAACATGTGGATACTATTTTTACCTCTCTGTGTCCAGTATGAAGGAAGTTAGACAGTAGTTTTGCAAGCCAATGCTAACTAGTGTTTGTGCAATGCCTTGAAGTCTATGGGTCTCTACGAGCATTGACAGATTTTTCACCTTGACAGCTCGGTATTCGAACCAGCAACCTTTCTGTTACTAGCCCAACACTCTAACCAATAAGCTACCTGACATATTGGATTCTTTTTTTTTTGTCACACGGTGCTCCCAAAATAAAGGTACTGGTCTCACAGCAAAAAAATTTTTTGTCAGATATGTGACCAAATTGGTCGCACTCTAGAGCCCTGTAAACAGGTGAATGATTTCCACAGAGTAAGGCTTTTGTCTCTCCACAGGACATTCTGTTTGTGAGACACTAGTACTCAGGCGTCATGCACCCATTATTTTAGAAGGGGCACAAAGTACGTGAGGATGGTCATTATGCCCAATTCTATGTAAAAAAAAATCTGCATAGTCTATCTAAGCATACCTCTTTACCTCATTGTCATTTTAATGAATGATGCACATTGATTCTTTGAGAACTTCTATGCCTTAGGAGTTTAGTATAACTGCCACGCTGGTATATAGTAGCGTAACCCTAAATATGCTTCTCTGCTAAAATCTGGGTAAAAGATTGAAAGGAATATGAGTCTTATTCAGTACATTTAGTACTTGCTTGCTTTTTTAAAGCTTAACAAACTTACCAGCAGGCATGCCTGCTAAGATAGTTAGACATGCTACTTTATTGATAGCCTGAAATGGCTTGGTAGCTAGTTTTCAGGTTGGGATATTGGAAACCTATCTAGCTGGCTAGCTAAAGCCAACTTCAGAAAATTGCTAGGTGGCTAGTATTACAGAGAAACAATAAAGCATATTGGTTGTATTTATTCACCAAGAAGGCTTAAATAGGCTACATAGCTTGATTCATTTACAAACAATTAATTTACAAATATACCTCCTGCGAATCCTGTCCATCATCGACAGCTAAAATCAAATGCTGTGTGTTTGTATGGAGCTGGTATCACTCTACACTCTCTCTCCTCCTCCACTGACGATACTGTCTGCACGCACTAGACATAGACTATCTAGCATATCTTTGCTCCTTGGAAGGAAGTTTCAAGTGTTATTTGTCACATGCACAAAGAACCACTTGCTAGGGAAAATAGGGGAGGTGTACTCTTTGCTTGGTTCAGTCAGTGTGGCACCTCCGCAATACAGCTTATAGATATTTTGATAATTATAAAACCTGCACTTGAAAAGGAAGTTTAGTAATTAATTGAACATCTGAAATATCTGGATAATTTTAAACAGGACAAATCTGAGGGGGCACATGACCTTGTGCCCCCTATGGTCATGACACCTGCCTCTATGATAAGAACTTGAACAGTTTCACTTGAGATCCCACAGACTGAGTAAAGTAATACACGAGCCACTGATAAAGAAGGAGAGCAGCATGGGACACCGTCCTGCCCAGCCAGTCTGCCGCACTCCCCGTCCCAAGTCCCATTATCACAGTAAAGGCACTGCCTAACTGTTCTGCAGTGTTGGCAGGACAGGGTGGCGCAGGCGAAGTAAGGCTAAGGCTCTGTTCTGCTGCTGAGTGGCATGTGGAGCCTGGCACCGACACTGCAGACACACGGACAGGAGCAGATGGAGCTCAACTCTCCCTGGCTGTCCTGGAGGTTGAAGGGTTGCACTGGATGTCAGCCCGACCTCCACCCCCCTCTCTCTCGATGTGTGACCGCACCAGGACAGAGGCTCTCTGCTTAGTCCCTGTGGGAGTACTCACTCAGGAGCATCCATTCTCTGTCTGGTCGAAACCAGGCCTGCATTACTCAGCACTACCTGGAACACAGGAGGAGATTAGAGTAGAGTGGAGTAGGACCGCTTCCTGATACAGTATCAGGAAGAATGTTCTGCAGTAAGACAATTTGGGAATACAGGGTTTTTTACATTTCTATAGTAATACTTATTCGCTGAATGTAATTTAGAGCTCAATAGCAGTCTTGGATTGGTCTGCATGGCCAATTGGGATTAAATCAATGCTAAAACAGAGAAAGGTTGAATGACGCAGGTTGTACCTGGTATCAGCTTTCCTTCAATATATTCAGCTGAAAAACAATAGGTGGAGGTGAGTCATTTTCAAAAGAACCTCAAAGACCTTTCCCAACATCTCTCTAATGTGGAAAAAAACAAACCGCTAACAAAGCCAAGGAGAATCATGTGGCTGCATGTACGTTGCAGGCTTGGACAGAGGTCTCCCAGAAAGTACTGTTTATTTTGTAGGCCCACAAAGAGGACTTGTTGCAGGAAGTTAATCTGCTAAAACTTCCAAATGACAGTTTTGAGATCATGTAAAGAAGCCTGGTGTTTATCAGTTAACCTCTAGACAAGAACAATAAAAACACAAGATACCAACATGCCTTGCTCACTTTTCCGAATCGGAAGACCAAAGAAAATCTGGTGAGTTTCCCTTTGTCTGTGCTATAGAAAGGAATTTTCTATTGTTTTGGCGTGTGGAAATAGCAATGCATTTCCAGTGCATAAGCGCATATTGATAAGGGTATTTGTTGAACCACTTTACTTGGGACAGACCTGAAGACGTCAGTTTAAAATTCACCAAGTACCGATGTTTGAACATTGTGTTAACACCTTTGATTGGCCCAGTGGTACATGGTAGACAACTATATCAGAAACGTGGAATTTGATTAGCAATATATGCTGCTAAAATGCTAGCGTGATTTTCTCTACTTTTCCATAATGGTGCCAGACTGCCAGTTTTTATTTCTCAGGTAGACAGTTTACTTCCAACAGCAGATATTTGGGATAAATGTTTTGTTGTTTTGCCACCTCCATCTGATCTGTGACCAGTCTAGTTCTCTCTGTCTGTCTGTCTTCCCTCTGAGTTATGTAGGTCAGTGACTGTCCCTACCTAAAGACATTCGCATTAATACTGAGTCATACAATAAAGACAGTCAGTGATTAGTTCTCCTCATGCTGTTTGGGCTGATTAGCATTTACTGTGGAACCATGATTCACCCCTCTGTGTTTGCTCAATGTTATGTAATGCTTATGAAGGCTCATGTCAATTCATATCACAATACCAATAGTGGAGTTTGTCACATTTTAGCTGGGTCTATTTCCATCCTATATCCCGCAGCAATGGCAAATATGAAGTTATGTAGAGTAGAGTGATTGCAAACACCCTGAAGGGAATGAGAATTTAGATAAAAGAGAGTGCCAGTCTGTGAACGATCTACTTACTGCTCTGCAGTCTGCTCCCTCTCTGAGGCTCCGCGTGTGTGTGCAGCGGTCACTTGCGCCCCTTCCCCCGCCACTCTCTGCTCCCTCCCTAGCCTCTCTCCCCTCTAGCCTCTTGTCCTCTCCACGTTGCTGCAGCGAGTGGAGCGAATGTATTAAATCCGGTACTTGTTGTTAAATGGCACCACAGCTCTCCAAGGCATAAATAATCATATTTTTTTAACTAAAAAAAATACATTTTCGAAAAAAGTTATCTGCCTAACATTTTTTTTTCTTTGCTGTCTAAATATTTAATCGGTTCCTTTTTGTTCTCCTTCAAACATTATATTTTTTACTTTGGAGAATTTGTCATTGCATGAGCGACTGAGGGACAGCGTAAGTGTAAAAGTGACGTCATTATTACGTAATGACGTCATCTTGCGACTTCTAGCGACAAACGGAGCAACCAACAGCTATTTTCCTTGAAAATAGTTAGAAACTCTGCTTTTATCATTCCTGTTGCTTCTGCCAGATTTGAATAGTACTCTGAATATTCCTGTGAAGAACTCACAACATTTTTTAAATGTATTTATTTTTACAATTATTTGTATTTTTATCAACAACAAATCAATACAGAAAGTACATGACAAGTACACAAGTATATATAGGTTATATACAATGGACAATCGCGCTAGGGGGTACAATATCACATTACACAAGGACCTTAAGGGACATATATACACTTACAATTCTAACAGCTTTTTTGTTAGTAGAGTATTTAACCGTCTTAAAATACAGTTCAATTTATTTTTGTAGGGTAAGAAAATGTGTTTTTTTTGTTTGTAAATTTACATTTGTGAATGTGAAATTTGGCAAAAAGAATAATGAAATTAATTACATAATGTTTCTGATTATTTCTATCGTATGTAAAGAATCCAAGCAGTACATCTCTCCACAATAGTGTAAAATCTTCATAAATGTGTTCAATTATAAATCTACTGATGTCACATATACATATTGTCATGGTGATCCACATTTTGACGTGACTTGTTGTCAAACTAGGTCTTAGAGGGGGCACTTGTGTCACAGAGACAGCTGGACCCCCTCAATCTGTGTCCCTCTCTAAAATCCTTTAAAAGGAATAGCAGTAATTAGTTGGAATCCTGTGTTGGTTGGTAAACTGGCAGGAGAGGCTCCTAGCCTCCCACGCATGTTTTCTGAAACTAAATCATATAAAAACAAAATCTACATATTTGGAAACAACTATAACTAAGTGAGTGAATGTTATTTATAATAATGGTTATATGGAGAAAATTGGACCTCCCTGAAATGAAAATGTATGGCCCTCACTTCAGCAAAATATATATATATCCTAAACCCTCCCTGAACACTTGAAAGAAAACAAGTTACCCTCCCCTATACCCAAAATAATAATTAGAACAAAGTGGATAGCAGAGAACATGTTTACCCTCACTTGGACAGATCAGAGCCTTATGCAGTTTTAGAAACTGTTCTTCGTCCTGTAAGCGTTACATTGCAACGCATTAATTTTGATAGCACACAGTGTGTCTTTTTTGCAACGAAACTGTACCTGTTTGCAAGTAGTTAAATATGAAAAGTCAAAAGTTAGGCCTACCTTTCCACCCCAGACAGAGTAGGCCTACAGTGGGGAGAACAAGTATTTGATACACTGCCGATTTTGCAGGTTTTCCTACTTAAAAAGCATGTAGAGGTCTGTAATTTTTATCATAGGTACTACCTACTACCCTTTCCACCCCAGACAGAGTAGTCCTACCTTTCCACCCCAGACAGAGTAGGTCTACCTTTCCACCCCAGGCAGAGTAGGCCTACCTTTCCACCCCAGACAGAGTAGGCCTACCTTTCCACCCCAGACAGAGTAGGCCTACCTTTCCACCCCAGGCAGAGTAGGCCTACCTTTCCACCCCAGGCAGAGTAGGCCTACCTTTCCACCCCAGGCAGAGTAGGCCTACCTTTCCACCCCAGGCAGAGTAGGCCTACCTTTCCACCCCAGGCAGAGTAGGCCTACCTTTCCACCCCAGACAGAGTAGGCCTACCTTTCCACCCCAGACAGAGTAGGCCTACCTTTCCACCCCAGGCAGAGTAGACCTACCTTTCCACCCCAGGCAGAGTAGGCCTACCTTTCCACCCCAGGCAGAGTAGGCCTACCTTTCCACCCCAGGCAGAGTAGGCCTACCTTTCCACCCCAGGCAGAGTAGGCCTACCTTTCCACCCCAGGCAGAGTAGGCCTACCTTTCCACCCCAGGCAGAGTAGGCCTACCTTTCCACCCCAGGCAGAGTAGACCTACCTTTCCACCCCAGGCAGAGTAGGCCTACCTTTCCACCCCAGGCAGAGTAGGCCTACCTTTCCACCCCAGGCAGAGTAGGCCTACCTTTCCACCCCAGACAGAGTAGGCCTACCTTTACACCCCAGGCAGAGTAGACCTACCTTTCCACCCCAGGCAGAGTAGACCTACCTTTCCACCCCAGACAGAGTAGGCCTACCTTTCCACCCCAGACAGAGTAGGCCTACCTTTCCACCCCAGGCAGAGTAGGCCTACCTTTCCACCCCAGGCAGAGTAGGCCTACCTTTCCACCCCAGGCAGAGTAGGCCTACCTTTCCACCCCAGGCAGAGTAGGCCTACCTTTCCACCCCAGGCAGAGTAGACCTACCTTTCCACCCCAGGCAGAGTAGGCCTACCTTTCCACCCCAGACAGAGTAGGCCTACCTTTCCACCCCAGACAGAGTAGGCCTACCAACATAAAGCCCTCTTGTGGTTAGTAAAGTCTAATTAAAATGAAGACAGTTTAAATTAATTATGCTTACTCGATTTTGCCCACTTTCAGCACCATGAGTTGTCCTTTTCCGATTGATTTTGCCGCTACTGCTGCTTCAAGCTATAGCACCACAATGTAAATTCCTTGAATCTGGTTTATTGTGAGGTCAATACTGCTGATAAATACATCAGGGGCAAGAAAAATATTGTTTTTAATAATATAATAACAATATAATTAGTAAGTAGCAAGCTATCAAATTTGACCTTCGGTTCTCCTCATCTTTGTGCTCTACTTCTCAAACTGAACAGAACATAAGGCAGCTAGTTCTCATGTAAGATAGTCCCAAAAAAATGTACTACCTTTGGACTTTGACTCTCCTCCTGAACTGCCTGCCACCTTAGGCCTACATAGCAAAGCAATTGGTTAGACAGCACACAGCAAGTGCAAAGCCGGTCTCAGGGTTGGAATATCCATTGCAGTGTGTAATGCAGCCTAGTTTTATTTACACCATCCCAACAGCTATCTTAGAAATATAACTTTGCTCCACTGTGAATCTGTTCATTAGACTAACTCCTCATCTCTGGACTCTGAGCTTCAGCCAGGGCCATCCATGACTCAGCTTAGCCCCGGAGAGAGAGCCTTCACACAGGCAGGCTACTTCTGCAGATACACTCACTATAAATACAGGCCACAGGGCCCAAGGTTTAGATAACCACAACCTCTATCTCAAGGAAGGATACTGATCCTTGGAATTGGTTTCACAGGGGAAAAAATGTATCATGCTTGTTGCCAAATTATCTGTTTCAATACATGTCTAAATGAGCAGAAACTGTTAATTTGTTGAGACATATGTCACAATATTACACTTCAGGCAAAGTGGTTTATATAAGGGTGTTGTATGGTGGTGAATGCTGTGACTTTGCCTGTGGTTGTATGCCCTCTAGTGGCCCAGTGTACCCAACCCAATGGATTCAGTGTCTAGCATGGATTCAGCATCTAGCATAAATTCAGCAGATTAAAGTCTAAAAGATTTGCATTTGATTTTGTAATTATGTTCTGTGAAAACCCACTGATGTGTGAGCCCCTCTGTGTTGGGTAAACTGAGGTTAGAGATGTCATTTTGCACATTCCTCTATTTGTGTACAGTGTACGGTACACTAAAGAACCAGAGGTGTCATTTCACATCTCCCTCTGTTTCTGACACCACTGTACATTACTAACCCGGGCTTATGTCACCATGCATGTGTACGCTTCTCTGTGCACGTAGAGCTGAGTTGTCTAGCTGGCATAGAGGGGGACAAGGGGGGGAGAACACTGTCATACCCAATCAGCCAAGACTGTCTCCTCTCATCTCCTTCAGCCCGCTGTCTGTTCTGTCTGACTAAATATAGCAAGAGAGACACAACCTAGCCCCCTGGTTCTCACAGACACACCAGTCCAAAGACCAGTTTCATTATTATAATAGTTTTTTTCAAAGTCACACACAGCACCAGAACAAGTGTCATCATCACCACCAAACGTACTGATGAAAGCAGCGGGCTGGAGGATGAGACTGTTTGACTGCACCAGTAATTCTTCACAGAAAACATTGTGTTTTTCTCATTTGATATCGGGCTTGAATTTGTCATGTTAGAAGAAGTCATTTGGTAACCTTTCGAGCAGTTCAGTCCTATTTTCCCCATAATATTATTTTCTTGTGTGCTGACATCTTTGAGAAGGTACACACTTTCTATAGGGTATGCAGTATACATTAAGGTACTTTAAGGATAAAGCATTGGTGACGTGTGTGGATGGTTAAACAACATACACAGGGATGTTCTATGTGAAAAGGCTATTGATAGATACAGGAAAACTGGTGTTTTAAGCCAACAGAGGCCAGACACTGAGCTGAGGTCAGATCAGTCGTGTACAGTACTTTTAACACTCTACCTCCTGTTTAGAGGAGCTTTAAGCCTCTCCCTGGGGATTTGGGATGTAATCCATTTTCCAGCACTATGCTGCAGGGGTTTTATCCTCCCATGTTGTTATTGTTATCTGATTGACAGACTAACAGACAGCACTCAGTGATAGAAGGCATGACCTTTCCTAGCAGAATAATACAACAACATGGAGAGATGATAGCGACTGCTTTTGTTTCCCACTATTGTTTAAAAGGCACTTCTGCATCATGGTGATTTCCCTTGGTTGTTGTTTCCCCACAGGATCTCACGGTTTTACGGATTTGACTTTATATTCTGACGTTTATCCAACATCAAATTTCAGCATCCTTCTATTTCTCCAAAACTAAAATGTGTTTTTAAGTTAAGGGTTTAGGTTTGGATAGGCTTAAAACATTAAGTTTAGGCATTCATTCAGAATGGTTAAGGTTTCAGATGGAGTTAAAACCAACAATTAAAACAAAACATTTTAAAACAAAAAAGTCTCTACCACTGAACACGCAACCTTCTTATCCCAGAGTCATGGGATTACATCCCAGAGTCATGGGATTACATCCCAGAGTCATGGGATTACATCCCAGAGTCATGGGATTACATCCCAGAGTCATGAGCGAGTTTATTAGCAAGTGCATCGGAGATGTCGTACCCAGTGTGACTATTAAAACCTTTCCTAACCAGAAACCGTGGATTGATGGCAGCATTCGCGCAAACCTGAATGCGCAAACCACCGCTTTCAATCATGGTAAATCGACTGGAAACATGACCAAATACAAACAATGCAGCTATTCCCTCCGCAAGGTAATCAAACAAGTAAAGTGTCAGTATAGAGACAAAGTAGAGTCTCAAATCAACGGCTCAAACACGAGACGCATGTGGCAGGGGCTACAGTCAATCACGGATTACAAAAAGAAAACTAGCCCCGTCGCGGACATCGACGTCTCGCTCCCAGACAAATTAAACAACTTCTTTGCTCGCTTTGAGGACAATACAGTGCCACTGACACGGCCCGCTAGCAAAGCCTGTGGGCTCTCCTTCTCCGCGGCCAACGTGAGTAAAACATTCAAACGTGTTAACCCTCGCAAGGCTGCTGGCCCAGACGGCATCCAACGCCGTTTCCTCAGAGCATGCGCAGACCAGCTGGCTGGTGTGTTTATGGACATATTCAATCAATCTCTATCCCAGTCTGCTGTGCCCACATGCTTCAAGATGGCCACCATTGTTCCTGTTCCCAAGAAAGCTAAGGTAACTGAAGTAAATGACTATCTCACTCACTTCTGTCTTCATGAAGTGCTTTGAGAGACTAGTCAAGGATCATATTGCCTCCACCCTACCTGACACCCTAGTCCCTCTCCAATTTGTTTACCGCCCCAAAAGGTCCAATGACGATGCAATCGCCAACACACTGCACACTGCCCTATCCCATCTGGGATAGGGCAGAATGCTGTTCATTGGCTACAGATCAACATTTAACACCATGGTACCTTCCAAACTCATCATTAAGCTCGAGACCCTGGGTCTCAACTTCGCCCTGTGCAACTGGGTCCTGGACTTTCTGACGGGCCGCCTCCAGGTGGTGAAGGTAGGAAACAGCATCTCCACCCCGCTGAATCTCAACACTGGGGCCCCATAAGGCTGCGTTCTCAGCCCTCTCCTGTGCTCCCTGTGTGGCCATGCACGCCTCCAACTCAATCATCAAGTTTGAAGACGACACTACAGTGGTAGGCTTGATTACCAACAATGACGAGACAGCCTACAGGGAGGAGGTGAGAGCACTTGGAGTGTTGTCAGGAAAACAACCTCTCACTCAACGTCAACAAAACAAAGGAGATGATCGTGGACTTCAGGAAACAGCAGAGGGAGCACCCCCCCATCCACATCGATGGGACAGTAGAGGAGAAGGTGGAAAGTTTTAAGTTCCTCGGCGTATACATCACAGACAAACTGAAATGGTCCACCCACACAGACAGCTTGGTGAAGAAGGCACAACAGTAGAGGAGAAGGTGGAAAGGTCGGGAGGCTGAAGAAATTTGGCTAGTCACCTAAAACCCTCACAAACCTTTACAGATGCACAATCGAGAGCATCCCGTCGGGCTGTATCACCGCCTGGTACGGCAAATGCACCGCCCTCAACCGCATGGCTCTCCAGATGGTAGTGCGGTCTGTACAACGCATCACCGGGTGCAAACTACCTGCCCTCCATAACACCTACAGTACCCGATGTCACAGGAAGGCCAAAAAGATAATCAAGGACAACAACCACCTGAACCACTGCCTGTTCACCCCGCTATCATCCAGAAGGCGAGGTCAGTACAGGTGCATCAAAGCTGGGACCGAGAGACTGAAAAACAGCTTCTATCTCAAGGCCATCAGACTGTTAAATAGCCATCACTAACAGAGAGGCTGCGGCCAACATACAGACTCAAATCTCTGGTTACTTTAATAAATGGACTTAATAAAGGTATCACTCACTTTAAATAATGTCACTTTAATAATGTTTACATATCCTACATTACTCATCTCATATGTATATACTGTATTCTATACCATCTACTGCATCTTGCCTATATATTATTATTCATCCCTGTACATTGGTGTGTATTAGGTAGTTGTTGTGAATTTGTTAGATTACTTGTTAGATATTACTGTACTGTCGGAACTAGAAGTACAAGAATTTTGCTACATTCACGTTAACATCTGCTACCCATGTGTATGTGACCAATATGATTTGATTTGATTCCATCTAGAGTCATGGGATTACGACCAGTGGTGTTGTGCAAATTCTTTTGGCGAGGGAGTGTGTTTTTTCTTTGTGACCTCATCATTTCCTCAATCAAAGTACCGACAGATGTAGCGTATTGAATCATATCATTATATACTATGCATACAATGAATTCCACCTCCAATTGCAACATCTGCCTATGCCCACACATTTTTTTTTGATACACTCAAACACCAAGTTAGGCATACATCATTTCAAAATAGGTCATTATCACTGTCAATCGTGCATGATACTTCTTCATGTTTTACTGGTGAAACTGCATCTCCAAACTGCATCTCCATATATATATATATATTTCGTTCTATTGTTTTTCATGGAATTTTAGTGGTAATTAAATATACTTATTTTTAGAGGTTTAATTAATTAATTAATTAATATAATGAATTGATAATTTATCAGTAGCTTCTCGATTGAAAACATTCCTAAGTGGGGATTGAGAATCTGAAGGTGTTGCAGGAGAGGATGTGGTTTATTCAGAATCACCTGCTCTTTTTAATGCATACTAATGATGCAGGCAGCTGTCAGGGGAGGTAAAGGTACATAAGGTGCATGTAGGCTGGCTGGTACCTATCACACAGTCTCATCACACAACACTTTGCTCACAAATGGAATACTTCAGTCACTTAGTTATTCAATGTTTTGAAAAGAGCATCCAATTTGAATCGGGTGGAGTGCTTATACCAGTCAAAAGTTTTAAAAGCTCCTAATCATTCAAGTGTTTTTCTTTATTTGTACTATTTTCTACATTGTAGAATAATAGTGAAGACCTCAAAACTATGAAATAACACATATGGAATCCTGTAGTAACCAAAAAAGTGTTAAACAAATCCAAATATATTTATTCTTCAAAGTAGCCACCCTTTGCCTTGATGAAAGCTTTGCACACTCTTGGCATTCACTCAACCAGCTTCATGAGGAATGTTTTTCCAACAGTCTTTGAAGGAATTCCCACATATGCTGAGAACTTGCTTTTCCTTCACTCTACGGTCCAACTCATCCCAAACCATCTCAATTGGGTTGAGGTCGGCTGATTGTGGAGGCCATGTCATCTGATGCAGCACCCCAACACTTTTGACTAGTACTGTATATATACATACAGTGGGGCAAAAAAGTATTTAGTCAGCCACCAATTGTGCAAGTTCTCCCACTTAAAAAGATGAGAGAGGCCTGTAATTTTTATCATAGGTACACTTCAACTATGACAGACAAATGACAATGACAATGCCAATGACAATGCATGACAATGCCCCCGTGCACAAAGCGAGGTCTATGTCAAGATCGGTGTGGAAGAACTGGCCTGTAGAGAGCCCTGACCTCAACCCTATCGAACACCTTTGGGATGAATTGGAACGTCGACTGCGAGCCAGGCAAGGCTTAATCGCCCAGATGTCCACATACTTTTGGTCATGTAGTGTATTACTTCAAATAGATTCTGTCATTGTGTCATGTGTTACAAATGTCCCCATTTGAAAAGTCATGCTTCAAGCTTTCCAGACTGTGGTTTGTTTGCCATGGCAGCCAAACACTTCAATTCTCGATAAGGGTTAAGAAACAACTAAGATAAGAAAACAGTTATCTTTTAATGTCGTGCCAAATGGTCCTTTACCAAATGACTTTTGTTGAGGAACCCATTAAGAATGTCTCTCAGAGTCAGACTAATCTGCCTTTTTGACTGCTGTCCAATATTTCCATTATTTGGTGCCTCTTAAGGCTGCAGGTAGATGTCATTTTGAAGGAGAGATATGGTCTTAAAACACACTGTGATGCCAGAGGAGAATGTTGAGAATTGTGCACTTTTAGTAGGATATGCAATTCATCATATTTGCCCAGAGGTGACCTGTGTGTCACATTGCTCTGAGTGGATGGGATAGGACGTGTGTGCTGGCGTGTGTGATGCATGTGACACATGATGCATGGCTCCGTGCAGGGAAAACACACAGAGAGGAATAGCATTACACCCATGCCGAGAAGTACTTGAATTGTAATGTTTGGAGGAAAATTATTTTCCAAAGACTACTCTTGGGATGTGATGCTTGTGTTAATTTCCTCAACAAAAAAGTTACAAAAATATTTGTCAAACACCTATTTCTCAGAGGCAATTGACAAGACTATAACTGACTAAATAGACCCAGAAAAAAACAGGTGCAACGTTTATGGCCATGTCGCAGCAGTGTGTAGGAAGGAGATGTGGTAAGTGTGCAGGAGGGCATGGAAGGATGGTCAAGTTTTGGTGGATAAAGTTGTGTTTGTTAACTGTAGGGGTGTCCATGTTGTTAGGGATCGTAAGTGTCCGGTGCTAGAGAGACTGATTGAGTGGCCAGAGTCAAAGTAGTGCAGGAAGTGCCCGTATGCTGAGGCAGTGAAGCAAGTGGAGGAGGATGGGTCAAGGGTGCGGGATCCTGAGATGATTACAGTGAGTAGTAGATTGGTGCCAGCACAGAGGCATAGGCCAACGAGTGATTTATGCTTCATCAAGGTTGGCTTCTTAGCGTTCATAGTAATGGTTATCATCCGTACCGCATAGATCACAGAAAATATATTGTAAATCACAGAAAATATATGTTATGGTGGCAGCTGCAGAAAACTATTTGGGTATACATGATTTGACTTCAGAAGAGCTACAGGGTGTGTTTAGTGGTGGTTCCTGTCCTCCCAGACTGTTGGCGTGGTGCAAAGTAGTGGAATGGGGTAGTGGGTTTTTATTGAGTGTAAGTGGTGGTGTCTGGGGCTATATTTCATAGAGGAACAGGACTAATGAAGATAATTTAATGTTGGTAGGCTGTGACTGGCCTCACACTCCAGTACAGTAGGTGGCGGTATATGCACCTAAACGTTGGCAGCGATCCGCCATCTGAATTCCAAAGAAGAAGAAGAGGAGGAGCGTGGGCAGACAGGTTCCGCTCTGTCTCAGTATTGAGTTTAATAGTAAAACAACAGTCTAGCTGTTTTTCTCTCCCTTGAGTATAGAAAAGTAATCTGTCTTTGAATTTGTAGTCTCACATAACCTTCCCACTTTCCCCACTGCATTTCATAGCCAGGTTCTGTAGCCAACGTAGCCAAGCCTCCCTGTTTTCCTCAGAGAAAAGGGCTTGATTCTAACCCTTACCGTTCAAAAGATATGACCCGTAATACCGCGGCTACGTTTTTTTCTTTCTGAAGTTCTTTGGCAGGCCGCATATCACTGGCCATTCTAAAACTAGGCTACCTGCGAACCGTATCGTTAACCATTTGTTTAGGCTACACATTTTCAGTCGTGTTACTTCATTAGCTACCTATAGCTACCAATTCGGGGTGCGTTCAGCGGGACACAACATTTTGGAACATTCAGATAGAAATATGCCATGTAGAACAAATATGCCTCTCTGACATATAATAAGAAATAATGGCGGCTCTATTCATGTCATTTCTATCTGCAACTGAACGTGACCCTTGTAACATTACCAGTAGCCTTGGACCAGGACTCGAGCACTGGGAATTCAGCCATAGGGACTTGTGACTCGACTATTGGTGACTCGAATTTGAACATAGGGAACTCTGACTCGAGCACAGGTGATTTGGCACTCGATTCGGACTCTAGGTTTAGTGTCTCAAAACAGTCCTTCGCTCTCTTTCAAAGTCATTAGCCCATTCTACTTTGGACACCAATGTGGCGCCGGCATCTGTGGAACGTTGATGATAACGATGGCGATGATGCCGTAAAACCCATACTACTCTCATACATGTTTGTCATATTTCTGCTGTTGGGAAGAGAATAGGGTGGTATGCAGAACAATATGTTGGTAGGACAAGGTTATGTACGTTTGTGCACATGGCAGTCAGTGATTTCTGTTTACAGAGGTTAATGAGGCAATGCAAATGTGATGTGACTAAAATGAAAGGGAATATAGTTGACTAAAATGAAAGGGAATATAGTTGACTAAAATGAAAGGGAATATAGTTGACTAAAATGAAAGGGAATATAGTTGACTAAAATGAAAGGGAATATAGTTGACTAAAATGGCCCACTGTTTTTGTAAGTTTGACAATAGACTAAATCAGTATTGAACTGACGAAACATTTGACTGACTTATTTAGTCAAAATGACTACGACTAAATCTAAATGAGTGCCAAAATGAACACTGTCACCCACACCACACGCACACATACACACACACACACACACACACACACACACACACACACACACACACACACACACACACACACACACACACACACACACACACACACAGAGAGAGAGAGAGGAGACAGTGATGCATCACATTAGCCTGTCTAAAGCACTGCTTAAAAGGAATTGCTTTTTTCCTCTGGGACAATCGCTCTCCCATCCATCTGAAATTGTGCCCATTTGGGCCAGCTCCATCACAAGGCCTGAGGGCTAAGATGGACATTTCAAGGGCCCCTGAGGGGAGCAGGTGGATCTTAGTCCAGCAGGTGTTATTTATGTGTTCATTCACAACACATGCTCTGCTCCTGTCTGGCTGTTAAAGGACAGACCAGGACAGGCCAAGAGTGACTGGTGGCAGCCAGGTCAGTCCAGCACAGGACAGAGAAAGTTTCCAGTTTTATTAGTGGTATGTGCAGGATACACATGGTATACACCATCCAACTAAACACGGACTTACATGTTCCTTCTGGACAATGCAACAACAATAAGACATGATATAATCTAAGAGTAAGAGCTGGACATCATGGATGGGATGTCACCTGTTTGGAACATAGATTAGGTTAGAGGGGTAGGAGTAGTGGTGGCTATTCAGCATGATACATGTTAATTGGGGTGGGGACTGGCTATATGTCTGTTGAGGGGGCAGGGGAGGGCTCTGTGTTGAGGATCTGTGTGGAGGAGGTAATGTTACCTACATTCACCTGGGGGCAGCCCGTCAGGAAGAACTCGTCCAGTTGCATAGGGAGGAGTTCAGACCCAGGGCTGTGAGCTTTGTGGTGAGCTTAGAGGGCACTATGGTATTGAAGACCGAGCTGCAGTCGATGAACAGCCTCCTCGTATAATCATTCCTCTTGTCCAGGTGCGTGAGTGCAGTGTGCAGTGCACTGTCTGTGGGAGGAGGTGATGTGGTCTTTGACGAGCATCTCGAAGCAATTCATGATGACCAAAGTGAGTGCTACGGGTCAGTAGTCGTTCAGTTCCTTTCCTTTTCTTAAGCACGGGGGTGATAGTGGACATCTTGAAGCAGATGGCCTGAGCTAGAGAGAGATTGCAAATGTTGGCGAACACAACAGCTTGCTGGTCTGCTCATACTCAGAAGGCGTGGCTAGGGACGTCGTCTGGGCCGGAAGCCTTGCGAGGGTTAATACTTTTGAATGACTTACTTACATCCTCCTTGGAGACTGTAAACACGCAGCCCTCGTTGTCCTCTGGGGCTCTCCTCGGCAGCTCAGAGTCGTTTTGCTCCAAGTGTGATAAAAAAGTGTTTAGCGCGTCTGATAGGGTGGCGTTGGTGTCCGCGAGCGTGACTGGCTTTCTGTTTGTAATCCGTGATCGTTAAAACCCCCTGCCACATACGCCTTATTAAGCCAGAGGCCGACTGCAAACATCTGCCATGATGTTAATGTGTTAGAGGGAATGGAGGGGACATGGGGACTGACAGAGACACTGGGAGTGTTGCAGAATTCACATGTTTACTGAACATGCGGCAGTGTAGCGGCAGTGTAGCCTAGTGGTTAGAGCATTGGACTAGTAACCGAAAGGTTGCAAGTTCAAATCCCCGAGCTGACAAGGTACAAAATCTGTCGTTCTGCCCTTGAACAGGCAGTTAACCCACTGTTCCTAGGCCGTCATTGAAAATAAGAATTTGTTCTTAACTGACTTGCCTAGTAAAATAAAGGTAAAAAAAAAAAAAAAAAAAAAAAAAAAGTGGAACACTTCCTTTACATGTTACACCTATCACAATGCTACTGTATGAATGTTGTTTGGAAATGAAATTAGCATGTACTGTTGGCGCAAGTACGACATGTAAGCCAGCCCATGTTCATTTTTTAAACAAGAGGCTAGATTTATAAAGAAAGACACGAAGGAGGACACACAGAACATCTGCTTGCTATATTTTTTAAGCAACAGGTTTATTTCCTCATGTTAAAGCCATATCAACAGTCAATAATACCACCAGGTATCCGAGGCAGAGCCATATCAACAGTCAATAATACCACCAGGTATCCGAGGCAGAGCCATATCAACAGTCAATAATACCGCCAGGTATCCGAGGCAGAGCCATATCAACAGTCAATAATACCGCCAGGTATCCGAGGCAGAGCCATATCAACAGTCAATAATACCGCCAGGTATCTGAGGCAGAGCCATATCAACAGTCAATAATACCGCCAGGTATCTGAGGCAGAGCCATATCAACAGTCAATAATACCGCCAGGTATCCGAGGCAGAGCCATATCAACAGTCAATAATACCGCCAGGTATCTGAGGCAGAGCCATATCAAAAGTCAATAATACCGCCAGGTATCTGAGGCAGAGCCATATCAACAGTCAATAATACCGCCAGGTATCTGAGGCAGAGCCATATCAACAGTCAATAATACCGCCAGGTATCTGAGGCAGAGCCATATCAACAGTCAATAATACTGCCAGGTATCTGAGGCAGAGCCATATCAACAGTCAATAATACCGCCAGGTATCTGAGGCAGAGCCATATCAACAGTCAATAATACCGCCAGGTATCCGAGGCAGAGCCATATCAACAGTCAATAATACCACCAGGTATCTGATCCCATGTGATGGGGTCGTAAACCCCGGGCAGGCTCTGGGGTCAACTGATGGTCACACGCAATCAGCCAGCCATCCAGATCTCACAGATGACACCCTGGACAGCTCTGCTCTCCTCTCCATCCACGCAAACACTGGCCTCTCTCTGACACACCAGTAAATGAGAGGGGAAAGACAGAAGTAATCATAGTGGTTTGGTTTCTGTCTTTTTCCCTTCAGCTCATATATTGACACACATGAAATGTAGTAGTCACAGTAGAGCCCCACCAGCTCCTCACTACACTATATTACTGGTGGTCACAGCAGAGCCCCACCAGCTCCTCACTACACTATATTACTGGTGGTCACAGCAGAGCCCCACCAGTTCCTCACTACACTATATTACTGGTGGTCACAGCAGAGCCCCACCAGTTCCTCACTACACTATATTACTGGTAGTCACAGCAGAGCCCCACCAGCTCCTCACTACACTATATTACTGGTGGTCACAGCAGAGCCCCACCAGCTCCTCACTACACTATATTACTGGTGGTCACAGCAGAGCCCCACCAGCTACTCACTACACTCCACTGCTGGTGGTCACGCTCCTCAATATACTACTGGTGGTCCAGCAGTTCCTTTCTACACTACACTACTGGTGGCTTCGGCGATATACCGTTTATACCATATACCGGGTATTTTCAAATACCAACTGTATGATTTTCAATACTGTTCCCAACATTTTTGGGGTTGGGGGCACCCCCGTCTCGCTGAGGCTTCGGTGCTACGCTGCTGCTTATGACTAACTATAAGTGAAGTATAACTATAAGAAATCTGAGAAATCAAATAAATGATATCCAGCTCAGGGCTCCAGCTATTCATTTGGTTTGCTAACTTGCTAGCTAAGTGGCTAGATTTCAAGATCAAGCTTCTTGGTTACAGAAGAGACATTCAATCCCCTCCTGGATCAAGATCCCTGTTGCCTTAATTGTTTGGTGCGTAAAAAAAAGTATATACATATGTATATATACAGAACCAGTCAAAAGTTTGGACACACCTACTCTTTGAAGGGTTTTTCTTTATTTTTACTATTTTTACTACTATAGTGAAGACATCAAAACTATGAAATAACACATGGAATCATATAGTAACCAAAAAAGTGTTAAACAAATCTAAATATATTTGAGATTTTTCAAAGTAGCATTCTCTCAACCAGCTTCATGAGGTAGTCACCTGGAATGCATTTCAATTAACAGGTGTTCCTTGTTAATTTGTGGAATTTCTTTCCTCCTTAATGCGTTTGAGCCAATCAGTTGTGTGACAAGGTAGGGTTGGCATACACAAGATGGCCCTATTTGGTAAAAGACCAAGTCCATATTATGGCAAGAACAGCTCAAAAAAGCAAAGAGAAACGAAGATCAGTCAATCTGGAATGAAAACGGAAACACAGTGGGACAGGACAGCAGGTGTTAGAGGGAAAGATGGGGAGCGAGAGAGGGAGAGAAAGGGAGGAGTCCATCAAAGTAAGACCCTCTCTTATCGCCTCCTTCTCAAAACCCATTGGAGAAGAAGGTCAGAAGGGAGGGACCTACCCACTGGGCACACACTGGTTGAATCAACATTGTTTCTATGTCATTTCAATGAAATTAATATAGACGTTGAAATTAATGATAGACTTTGAATTGACGTCTGTGCCCAGAGGGTATGGCTTTGTCATAAAATGGGTTTTGTGAAAATGACGAAGAGAGAAGGACGTATGTGAAATTTGCAGTTTGACATGAAAATCCAATTTTCAAACGTGAACTAGATGTACATTTAATGTGAAACCATATTTTGCCATGTATTACATTTTTAACATGTTAACACCACCTTTTCAAGGGAAGAGCATTAAAACCATTCACCTCACACATGAATAGCAGATGATTATTACAATACACAAATACATATAAAGCCTGTTCAATAAATCCCTTGTCTCCTGGCATACCAAACACCACCAGTAGGATGAATCATACTTCTCCTGTATGACTATGCTCCAGAGCACATGTTTTAGTAAAGGCAAGTCCACTTAGTGTTTCTACATACCTGAGGGGACAAACAAACATATGCTTTAGATGAAGAGAACATCGCCAGGGACATTAAGTCTGTTAGAAGCTAAATGTGGCAGGAGGACTATATGATATGACTATATGATATGAGCTTTTCCTCTTTATTGCAGGTGTGTAATCACTGTTTCTCTGGTATTAGTCATGAAATGCTCCTCTGCTTTTATCCTCTCAATCCAAATGATTCTCTCTTACTGGAAAACTAATGATAGAAACATCATAAACCCACACTCAATATATGAAGTTCACGATTCACTCTGTGTGTGTGTGTGTGCGTGCATGCCTGTGTGTGTGTGTGCGTTCATGCCTGTGTGTGTGTGTGCGCGTGCATGCCTGTGTGTGTGCGTGCGCCTGTGTGTGTGTGTGTGTGTGTGCGTGCATGCCTGTGTGTGTGTGTGCGTGCATGCCTGTGTGTGTGTACGTGCGTGCCTGTGTGTGTGTGTGTGTGCGCGTGCCTGTGTGTGCTTGCGTGCCTTTTTGCGTGTCTGTCCGTGTGTCGGGGTAAGGGCAGATCTATTCTCTCCTGTGTAACTGATTTGGTTGCCAGAGCAACCGGTCCTAGCTAGGGAGGCATGTTGTTTAATTAAGGTGAGGTGTAATGAACGCAGAGGAGAAGAGAACAAACCTCCATCAAACAGCCCTGCCCAGCCCAGCCTCTCAGCCTCTCAACATGGGATCAGGCTTCACTCTCTCTCTCTCTCTCTCTCTCTCTCTCTCTCTCTCTCGCTTTCTCTCGCTTTCTCTCTCTCTCTCTCTCTCTCTCTCTCTCTCGCTTTCTCTCTCGCTTTCTCTCTCTTTCTCTCTCGCTTTCTTTCTCCCAGTCCAAGCATGGGCGGGGGAGGGGCACCGTGCCACAGAGGGAGGAAGAGAGGGAGGTTTTGAGAGAGAGAACGGATGAATGGGAGATCTAGAGAGAGAGCGCTAGAAAGGGAGGAAAAATACGGCCAGCCTAGCAGGGCAGAAGTTGGTGTGACAGCCCAGAGGCTCCACTTGTCAGGCAGGTGTGTAGCAGTCAGAGGGAGAGAGTTGAGACAGAGTGATCAGACGGGAGGAGAGAGTTGAGACTGAGTGATCAGACAGGAGAAGAGAGTTGAGAGTGATCAGACGGGAGGAGAGAGCGAGAGAGTCGTGTCTTAGTCATCTGCTTCTTGACTGGTCTCTGATATATTTATCTGGGAGAAAGACTGCATACAGCTGACACAGAGTGAGTAACTTACTTATTTATTTGTGTTTGTCATGTTTGCTCTGATAGTACCTACCGCTGTTACTATATGCCCCACTAATTTCACTCTGTAGCATAATATATAGGTTGGATTTGTTTGTAAACTGATATGCAGGAGGTTTACGTAGAGGCACGCAGCGAGCAGGCAGAAGGCAGGCAGGATGGCAGGCAGGCAGGTGGCAGGCAGGTGCACAGAGCATACAGTATGTAATGTGTCATGCGCGACATGCTTTTGTTCTGTTGAACAACTCGTAATGAGGAGGAAAGAGGAGAGTTCCCCCGCTGCTCTGATGAGATGATTTTGTTATTTAGCTATGTGCTCTGGCAGTGTGGAGTGCTGCACAGTGTGTTTCCTCCTGCCTGATTCCTGTCATGGGGAAATAATTATTCATCTATATTAGAACTATGCACACTTACGCACAAACACACACACACACACATACACACACACACACTCTATACAGTTGACCATTTCATTCCACTATTCTGATAGTCCCCTTAGCAGACATGTCTTAATTCAATTCCTCCCACACCCACCAGCACCTCTTCCTTCTCATTGTCCTCCTCAGGGAGTCAGAGTGTCTGCTAGCTGGCGTGTCTGGGCTCCCACACCCTGTCCATCCACAGTGTGTGTGTGTGTGTGTGTCTGGGCTCCCACACTCTGTCCATCCAACGTGTGTGTGTCTGGGCTCACTGTGCTGGGCGGTTGATCTCTCATAGGACAGACTAGAGCTGCCTGCCTGGCTTCATTGAATTCCACTGAAGACACACTGGTGTCAACTTCATCTCCTCAAGAGACTCACTGCTGTCTGTCAGGAAGGTCTCTCTTTCTCTGTAAGATGAAGAGAGCAGCTCTACCAGTCAGTCAGTCAGTCAGACACAGCAGACGTGATAATGACTTTACCAACAGGTATATCACCCCACATACTGTAGTGTGGCTGATGAATTGTCCTTGTTTACATTATTTAATAGATCCTTAGCATGGACAAAGACAGTGGCTAATTAAACATTGATTAGCTTTTAACAAGAGGGGGCGATTCAATTTCTTATTTCTGCTTAAATCTCTGCATGGGCTGTGCTTGATGACTTAGCCTAAGGGATAGTGAATCTATCTGTACAGGAACATCCGTGCCTCCGTGCTGGCTACAATGGAGAGAACGGCTACAGTACCACATGAGAGGGGGTTCACTCGAACGTCTGTCAGGAGGAATGAAAGACCGAGAGGGAGAGTGCTGTTTACACACACACCTCCAGACTAATAGCAGTATTGATATCCGCGTGTGTTTTCACAGTCTTACTGTAGGAGTTCTATGTCCGATTATAATTGTCATATGATGTGTCAGTTCCAAAACCACCAGCGATCATTTTCAGATCTGCTGGTCCTATATGTTTGACATGTCTGTTGATAAAAGATGACTGATGCAGTTTGTACAGTACTGTGCCGATATGTGCGTATACATTTCTTATAATAGACTTGACCCACTGGGCACGCCACATCATTTCAACGCAGGTAGTATTTGGTTGATTACGTTTATCAATGAGATTACAACCTATTTTCACACACTCAAAAAAGACAGTCAAAAATGTGTTATCACTGTGCTTTAAACCATCTTAAAAACACAACCAAATTCCAGTGAAGAAGCAATGTGTCAGATTGTTGGTTTAGTTGTCACCTAAATGTAACATCCCTGTGGTTTCAACCATTTAAAAGAGTTCAAATATTTTGATTTTGTTTATTTATACAACAACTTAATGATGTGCTTCATCTACTAGCACAACCAAATGACCTCGATTGTAATTGAGACTATTTAAGTACATGGTGCCAGTGTTCAATGCCGTTTGAGATTTTGCATAGATTATTATAGGAATTGTCTCCACAGCCTTGCAACATTTGCATGCTTTCTATGATTACATAAGTAGATGTTTATTGTTACAGTAACCTGCATCGTGTTTGGTTTACAATGCAACCAAATATGAAGATTTAAATGAGACGTATCTACTTTGTATCCACTGAAGATGCTATTTCCATAGCTATTCACATGGCCGTAACACATCTGGACAAGAGGAACACCTATGTGAGAATGCTGTTCATTGACCTCAGTTCAGCATTCAACACTATCGTTCCCTCCAAGCTTGATACCAAGTTCAGAGCCCTGGGTCTGGTCACCACCCTCACCTACCGCTGCACCATCGAGAGCTTCCTGACCAGTTACATAATGGCCTGGTACGTGAATTGCTCCATCTGCGACCACCAGGCCCTCCAGCGGGTGGTGAAGACGGACCAGTACATCACTGGGACCTATGCCCTACAGTGGGTGGGGAAGACGGACCAGTACATCACTGGGACTGGGGCCCTCCAGCGGGTGGTGAAGACGGACCAGTACATCACTGGGACCGTGGCCCTCCAGCGGGTGGTGAAGACAGCCCAGTACATCACTGGGACCGGGGCCCTCCAGCGGGTGGTGAAGACAGCCCAGTACATCACTGGGACCGGGGCCCTCCAGCGGGTGGTGAAGACAGCCCAGTACATCAATGGGACCGGGGCCCTCCAGCGGGTGGTGAAGACAGCCCAGTACATCAATGGGACCGGGGCCCTCCAGCGGGTGGTGAAGACGGACCAGTACATCACTGGGACTGGGGCCCTCCAGCGGGTGGTGAAGACGGACCAGTACATCACTGGGACCGGGGCCCTCCAGCGGGTGGTGAAGACGGGCCAAGTACATCACTGGGACCGTGGCCCTCCAGCGGGTGGGGAAGACAGCCCAGTACATCAATGGGACCGGGGCCCTCCAGCGGGTGGTGAAGACAGCCCAGTACATCAATGGGACCGGGGCCCTCCAGCGGGTGGTGAAGACGGACCAGTACATCAATGGGACCGGGGCCCTCCAGCGGGTGGTGAAGACAGCCCAGTACATCAATGGGACCGGGGCCCTCCAGCGGGTGGTGAAGACAGCCCAGTACATCACTGGGAACGTGCTCCCACCCATCTAGGACATCTACTGGAAACGGTGCCTGAGGAAGTCCTGCAGCATCATCAAGGACCCCACACACCAGCCACGAGCTGTTCTCTTCCTTACCGTCGGGTAAGGTTTGATACCAATAGGCTCAGAGATAGTTGGACAATGTATACAGTACCATGCGTATCCCATACATACAACTAATAAAACATGAAACTTCGGGATTCATATTTTCCTGAAAATCGGCCAATTTCAATACCGGGCATAATTAATCATTCAAGTCGGAAATACCCATTTAATACCTTTAAAACCAAGATATGGTCACTAATGCAGAGTTCTCCTCAAATTAGAGGGGTGTTGGACCATCTTGTCAGCTTGGCTGCACCACTATGTAAAGATTTTAGAGTTAATGAAACTGATATTTAGTAATGACCACCAATGATCGCCGTTCATAAATGCTGAGTGTTATCATGTTGCTCCATTTATTAGCGCATTTCAGCAGTAGACTATCTGGACACAGAGCGCTCTCAGGACACACCGAGCTCAATGTTGTCAAATCGTACAAACTTCAACAAATGACAGAATATCTCCTATATTTAGCAAAATCGAGTTGATGATTATACATATAGCAGATCAGTTCATGAATAACGAAGAATAAAAAGTGGAAATATACTGAACAAAAATATAAAAGCAACATGCAACAATTTCAAAGATTTTGCTGAGTTACAGTTCATATAAGGAAATCAGTAAATGTAAATAAATTCATTAGGCCCTTATCTATGGATTTCCCATGACTGGGCAGGGGCACAGCCATGGGAGGACATAGGCCCACCTACTTGGGAGCCAGGCCCACCCAATGGGGAGCCAGGCCCAGCCAATCAAAATGTGTTTTTCCCCACAAATGGGCTTTATTACAGACAGAAATACTCCTCAGCACCCCGGTCCCTCTCCTCTCAGACGATCCCGCAGGTGAAGAAGCCGGATTTGGAGGTCCCAGGCTGGCGTGGCTACACGTTTTTGTTGTGAGCCCGGTTGGACGTACTGCCAAATTCTCTAAAATGTTGGCGGCGCCTTATGGTAGAGAAATAACATTCAGTTCTCTGGCAACAGCTCTGGTGGATATTCCTGCAGTCAGCATGTCAATTGCACGCTCCCTCAAAACTTGAGACGTCTGTGGCATTGTATTGTGTGAAAAAATTGCTAATTATAGAGTGGTCTTTTATTGTCCCCAGCACAAGGTGCACCTGTGTAATTATCATGCTGTTTAATCAGCTTCTTGATATGCCACACCTCTCAGGTGGATGGATTATCTTGGCAAAGGGGAAATGCTCACTAACAGTGGTGTAAACAAATTTGTGCACAAAATTTGAGGGAAATACGTATGGAACATTTCTGGGCTCTTTTATTTCAGCTCATGAAACATTGGACCAACACATTACATGTTGCTTTTATACTTTTGTTCAGTATTTGTTCAGTGTTGCTGACACAGCTTCTCCTGGTTTTGCTATTGAATGTATCTGACTGTAACATCTATAGGTCCCCAAGGTTAGCCCCCGCAGCATTGTGAATGTTGTACATCCGACAGCTTGGACTCTAGTCCATTTCAGTTCCTACAGTCAATCAGTCCTGCTTGCTGATTCATGTTGAACACCACTACAAGTTGTATTTTCATTAGTACATGTCAAGACTATTGATTGCCATGCCAACAAATTAAACCGCCTCTATTGAATTGACTGATTAATCACAATATTTTGATTACAGTTAGGCTACATTCGATGGACCACTACTGTCTACACTGTATAGGTATTGATTAAGGCATTGATGCTGCCTTGAGGTGTTTGTGGCTCAATGTCTCACACACATATGGCATGGCTAGTGGTTTCAGAGGAGTGCAACAGGAGTGCAACACCCACATTGTGTGGCAGGCAGGCAGGCTGTACCCTGGGTTGGAGACGGTGAGTAGAGAGATGTGTGGCAGGGAGTGTGGCAGGCAGGCAGAGATGTGTGGCAGGCAGGCATAGATGTGTGGCAGGCAGGCATAGATGTGTGGCAGTGAAGGTGGCAGGCAGGCAGAGATGTGTGGCAGTGAAGGTGGCAGGCAGAGATGTGTGGCAGGGAAGGTGGCAGGCAGGCAGAGATGTGTAGCAGGCAGGCAGAGATGTGTGGCAGGCAGGCAGAGATTTGTGGCAGGCAGGCAGAGATGTGTGGCAGGGAAGGTGGCAGGCAGGCAGAGATGTGTGGCAGGGAAGGTGGCAGGCAGGCAGTCTCCTGGGTTGGAGACGGTGAGTAGAGAGATGTGTGGCAGGGAAGGTGGCAGGCAGGCAGTCTCCTGGGTTGGAGACGGTGAGTAGAGAGATGTGTGGCAGGGAAGGTGGCAGGCAGGCAGTCTCCTGGGTTGGAGACGGTGAGTAGAGAGATGTGTGGCAGGCAGAGATGTGTGGCAGGCAGAGATGTGTGGCAGGCAGGCAGAGATGTGTGGCAGGGAAGGTGGCTGAGTGTCCTCCCTGGATCCCTGAAGTGACTCTTCTCTCCAGAGAGACTCCTGCTTAATGGCACATAAAGCACACTTAGAGAAAATAAGATATTATTCTTTGCACACTTTGTGTGCTTGTTTGGTGTAAGATCTCATTATCTTATTTTATCATTGTGGCATTTTGAATATTGCTGATTCTTTTTTCGAGATCAGTGTAGGTCTATGTGACTTTTTGAGTTTGTCATTGCTCTAGGATGCCAGTGGGTTAACCACTAATGGATTTGTGTTCACATATATGTTTGTGAAAACCTAGGAAGGATCTGTACAATCTGACATCCTTTGGTTAGAGTGGTTTGTTTTGGCATGGTGATCATCTAAATAATTAACATTCACCCACACTACTCACACCGGGCCCCTTACAAACAGTGCCATCCAAATCGGCTAAGTCGGGTCTAACTCTAGTTTTTAGAGATATAGTTACAGAATATAATGTTAGTATCACCTGTTAGAGCCTATTTCTCATCCTCTGTGGATTTGTACGTTTCCTGGGGAGCTAGCTTCGTAGTAGATATTCCACATTGTGTACTGGTTTTATCTCAAGGTAAATAAAAGCAAACAAGGAGGTGTAATGGTGGAAGTGAAGGTAATGCATTTACTCAGGAGTGTGGCGGGCAAGCAGCCCAATCTGGAGAATAATCACATTTCCGCTCAGAACGGTTGTCTGCTGTGTGATGGATGGGGCCTTGGAGAGGAGACCTGGGCACGCTGTTCTTGTGCACTATTTAATCAAAACACTGGGAATAAAAGGACATGGGCTCACTCAAGACACTTTGTGATATTTCTAGGTTGAGCCCAGTCAACCTCTCACACCACGTTGTGCCAGTTCAGGTGCAGTTAGATTGTGATCAGGACTAACTCAAACTCATGGGGGGGGGGGGTGTAACAAGAATGTTGACTGTAACAAGTCTGAAGGTTCCCTTGTTTTACATATCCAGTCTTTTTGAATGGTTTCTGCAAGAAATTGAAATTCATCGTTTAGCGCTTCTGTGTTTTCCTCCACTCACCGAGTCATCATATATCTATGATGTAATAATACTCCTGTCAGAACAACAGAGGAAGGAAGACAACGCAGAGAAGAGAAGGGTTGGAATGATATTGGATTAGTTTACTCAATCTCTTCATATCGCTCTTCAACCTCAGTTCACTTTTTTACACCATAGGCCAGGGATGGGAAACTTTAATAGGGGTGGGGGCCACAAAAAAAACGGAACTCATTATGAGGGGCCGCAGTGGCTTATGGGTCTGCGCACCCACATCCATACCCCCACCCACCCTTGTGACAGTGAAAAGAAGATTGCATTTCTGCAATTCTACACATTTTACCATGGTGCGGAGAGAAGATTTTTGACATTTTATAACTATTTTCATGGTATTCTTCTAATTTTGCCATGGGGCTGTGAGAAACATGTGCAGTTTTACAGCTAATATCCTGAAATTCTACACATTTTGCCATAGGGTGGAGGCAAATGTTGGCAGTCTTTAATATGATAACTGATGATCAATGGGCCCCACCCGGGTTTGTAATTTGACCATGGATCAAATCAAATCAAATTTATTTATATAGCCCTTCGTACATCAGCTGATATCTCAAAGTGCTGTACAGAAACCCAGCCGAAAACCCCAAACAGCAAGCAATGCAGGTGTAGAAGCACGGTGGCTAGGAAAAACTCCCTAGAAAGGCCAAAACCTAGGAAGAAACCTAGAGAGGAACCAGGCTATGTGGGGTGGCCAGTCCTCTTCTGGCTGTGCCGGGTGGAGATTATAACAGAACATGGCCAAGATGTTCAAATGTTCATAAATGACCAGCATGGTCGAATAATAATAAGGCAGAACAGTTGAAACTGGAGCAGCAGCACGGTCAGGTGGACTGGGGACAGCAAGGAGTCATCATGTCAGGTAGTCCTGGGGCATGGTCCTAGGGCTCAGGTCCTCCGAGAGAGAGAAAGAAAGAGAGAAGGAGAGAATTAGAGAACGCACACTTAGATTCACACAGGACACCGAATAGGACAGGAGAAGTACTCCAGATATAACAAACTGACCCTATCCCCCCGACACATAAACTACTGCAGCATAAATACTGGAGGCTGAGACAGGAGGGGTCAGGAGACACTGTGGCCCCATCCGAGGACACCCCCGGACAGGGCCAAACAGGAAGGATATAATGGATGGAGGGGTTTGAGTTTGTGTGCTGTTAATGCCGGTCCTCAGCTCCCACCCCCAAAATAACTTGAACTCACTCACCTTATGTGCTCTGTGTGTCACTTTTCTTATACTCACATCACACTGTCTGTACTCGTCCTGTCCTGTGCGTCTGTCTGTCCGTCTGTCTGTCCTGTTTGTCTGTACTCACCCTGTCTCTTCTGTTTGTCTGTACTCACCCTGTCTCTTCTGTTTGTCTGTACTCACCCTGTCTCTTCTGTTTGTCTGTACTCACCCTGTCTCTTCTGTTTGTCTGTACTCACCCTGTCTGTCCTGTTTGTCTGTACTCACCCTGTCTGTCCTGTTTGTCTGTACTCACCCTGTCTCTTCTGTTTGTCTGTACTCACCCTGTCTGTCCTGTTTGTCTGTACTCACCCTGTCTCTTCTGTTTGTCTGTACTCACCCTGCCTGTCCTGTTTGTCTGTACTCACCCTGTCTCTTCTGTTTGTCTGTACTCACCCTGTCTGTCCTGTTTGTCTGTACTCACCCTGTCTGTCCTGTTTGTCTGTACTCACCCTGTCTCTTCTGTTTGTCTGTACTCACCCTGTCTGTCCTGTTTGTCTGTACTCACCCTGTCTGTCCTGTTTGTCTGTACTCACCCTGTCTGTCCTGTTTGTCTGTACTCACCCTGTCTCTTCTGTTTGTCTGTACTCACCCTGTCTGTCCTGTTTGTCTGTACTCACCCTGTCTCTTCTGTTTGTCTGTACTCACCCTGTCTGTCCTGTTTGTCTGTACTCACCCTGTCTCTTCTGTTTGTCTGTACTCACCCTGTCTGTCCTGTTTGTCTGTACTCACCCCATGTAACCTGTGTCTCTGTAAATCCCTATTTGCTCTGCCTGTTTCTCTGGGCTCTTTCCTATGCTCACACTGTCAACTGACTTCTGTATAGTCCTTCATTGACTCAGCAATATTCAACACTCATTGGGAGGGAGATATAACTGTAGAATGCCAATTTTTCTAGTAATCTTTTCTACAAGTTTAGATAGCTGGCCGCTAGACTAGCTGACCAATCTTAAATAAAAATGCTGACATGGGCTAATTGAGTGACTGCTGATGCACAACCAAATTATTCTAACTCTCAAACTCTCATTTTTATAATTAAAAGAAAATGAAAAATATTGGTCTGCGGGCCTACAGAAGGGCCGGTTGCCCCTCCCTACCGTACGCCATTGTGACGCTTCTCAGAATGGGCACCATGCAGCAGACAGTGTTTCCTAAATAGCTGTGTTGTGTTGTTGCCATTGTAGGTTCTGCAAATCACGAACCCTAAAACCCTGAGGCATCCAGTCACATTATTCCTCTTCTCTCCCCTCATGACCTCAGTGTGATATACAGTATGGGACATCGTCTGATCTGTCTGATGTTCATGTTTCTCACTCTGTGTTTTCTGTGTTTCTAGGAAACAAGATGGGGGTGAACCCCGGATCTCAACCACACTAGATCCTCCGTTGTTACAGCCCCCGTTGTCACCGCTCTCGTACCCCGCTCCACCGTTCCTCAAGGTAGGAGGGGAGGGAGTGGACGGAGGGGTTTGGGTTTGTGTGCTGTTAACGCCGGTCCTCAGCTCCTACCCCCAACATAACCTGAACTCACTCACCTTATGTGCATGTGTGTCACTTTTCTTGTACTCTCTGTCTGTCTGTGTGTCTGTGTGTCTGTGTCTGGTCCCCCTATGTAACCTGTGTCTCTGTAAATCCCTATTTGCTCTGCCTGTTTCTCTGGGCTCTTTCCTATGCTCACACTGTCAACTGACTTCTGTATAGTCCTTCATTGACTCAGCAATATTCAACAATCATTGGGAGGGACATGTAACCGTAGAATAACTATTATTTGAAATTAATATTTTCTTTGACTTGTGGAATTACAGTATGTGTTTGGAAGCTGTTATGATTCCATTAATATCTAGATTAAACAAACCCAGTCCTATTTCATAAATGTTAACAAAACAGCGCCTGTCTGAATAATTGTCATTCCAAAGGTAAAATGTCCCTGTCCCAAAACTAGAATATGTCACTTATAAAGACTGGCTTGCCTTCTTACCTCACTAATGTACTATTCTGCTTATCGCTTACAGTTACCTAGCTCTAAATTAATTCACAATTCAAATTGTATCAATAGCACTTTTCACTATACTTGTCAGCAGCACACATTTCCCAAATGATCCCATTTCAAAGAATCTATTTTGACACGTCTTACATCTGAACCGAAAGGATAACTAATCTTTCTTAGATATTTTGGGACGTATTAGATTGAAGGGAGCAGAGATTGGAAGATTAAGAGGATACAGTCTTGATGATATCAGTGAGGTTTAAGAGGGCCCTGTACACTTAGGAAGGAAGGATTTACACTTAGGTTAACCCTAAATTAATCCCACCCGTGAAGGATTGGACAGGGCTCGCAACCATGAAGTTCAAACCTTTACAGTCATCTGTAGTGTCATTGTGAGGAGATGATGTGTTAAGGCAGCATTGCTGAGAAATAGTAGATTGTGCTTAATTGATACTTGTTGGAATGAGGGGTACTGTGGGGCAGTGCTGGGGTCAATTCAGGAAGTGATTTAAAAATGTGTATAAAATAAATTATAACTTTGGAAATAAATAGCTTCTACTCTTCAGTTTATTCAGAAGTAATTGAAAATAGAGGCAGTTCTTTCCAATTTTGAATTGTTATTTAAGTGTACTTCCTGAATTGACTGACTTCAATTCGAATTGACCCCAGCCCTGCTGTTGGGGTCAGAGCCCTCTGCATAGGGCAGTCTTTCTTGTGCACACACACACCTAGCGTCAAGGTTGGTCATAGACTGCTTTGCATGCCACACAACTCCTACCAACTCTAATTGAATAAAGTAAATATCATTTTTATCCAACTGTAGAGATTAGATTAAATATGACCTGCAGCTTCCTCTTCTAAATGTTTCCACTCTGAAATTACAATGAAACATGTTTGTTCTGATTTCACGTAGATACATTCTACTTCACTTGACTTTGACGCGAGGTGATGAACAGGGAGAAACATGATATTGATAACATGATATTGTAGCGATCACATAATTTCACAAGATGTAACCATTGTTGTCTATTCAGACCTGCTGTACTCAGTATCAATTGTCATTGTAGCTAGTTGTTGACTAGGCTGCAGTCATGCTATTCAACAGGTTCTAATTGATCATATAAGTGCAGTCATCTCTGCTTTCCATGGCGTTTTACTCAGATAAACTGGAATGGCAATGTCTTCATGGTTCTTCATGGTTCATTTACTGTATGTGCCCAGTAAATTATAAAAAGAGGATGCAAGTCATTATACAGTTCCAAGCTGTTATTCTTTCTTAGAAATACTAATGGATAGTGAAGCATAAACATTGTCTTTACGTAGTATAACAAAACGTATATCAAGACAATAAGAGGAGGACAAAGGAAATAGAGAGTTCTCTACATAGTGGACTGGACCCAGTAGACTCACATGCCCAGATAGGAAATAGAGAGCTCTCTATATAGTGGACTGGACCCAGTAGACTCACATGCCCAGATAGGGGATAGAGAGCTCTCTATATAGTGGACTGGACCCAGTAGACACATATGCCCAGATAGGAAACAGAGAGCTCTCTATATAGTGGACTGGACCCAGTAGACACACATGCCCAGATAGGAAATAGAGAGCTCTCTATATAGTGGACTGGACCCAGTAGACACACATGCCCAGATAGGAAATAGAGAACTCTCTATATAGTGGACTGGACCCAGTAGACACACATGCCCAGATAGGAAATAGAGAGCTCTCTATATAGTGGACTGGACCCAGTAGACACACATGCCCAGATGGGAAATAGAGAGCTCTCTATATAGTGGACTGGACCCAGTAGACACACATGCCCAGATAGGAAATAGAGAGCTCTCTATATAGTGGACTGGACCCAGTCGACACACATGCCCAGATAGGAAATAGAGAGCTCTCTATATAGTGGACTGGACCCAGTAGACACATATGCCCAGATAGGAAATAGAGAGCTCTCTATATAGTGGACTGGACCCAGTAGACACACATGCCCAGATAGGAAATAGAGAGCTCTCTATATAGTAGACTGGACCCAGTAGACACACATGCCCAGATAGGAAATAGAGAGCTCTCTATATAGTGGACTGGACCCAGTAGACACACATGCCCAGATAGGAAATAGAGAGCTCTCTATATAGTGGACTGGACCCAGTAGACACACATGCCCAGATAGAGATACTTCTCTCCAAAGTTTTAATGATGTGCTCAGCTCAGACAGAAAGTGGGTGTGTGGAGTAGCAGCTGCCAGACAGGTCTGGTAGAGAGAGGAGTTATTGTTCCTTATCCTTATGAGAGGACTATTAGTCCTCTGTAATGAGAGGTCCTAGCTCTGACACCTGCACTAGGCCTACATACTGGACACTGTGGGTGTGGCTGTTCAGACCTCCTCCTCTCTGGCTGGCTGGCTGGCTTTCTGGCTGGCTGGCTGGCTGATTCTGCTTTTGTTCTTTATTTTCTCTTTCTTTCTGAAAAGTCTTTCTGAAAAGGAATTGCATTGGAATTGAGACATTTGATTAAGTTCCAATGAAGTTATTCCTAGCTATACGACCCCAAGAGATTGTCTCTATTGTTATACAGTGGTGCTGTCTGTCCACAACTTCTCTATCTCCAGTGTTGGTAGGACGGTGCTGCAGGGACTTGTCTGAGCAGTAGAGTACATCACAGCCTGAGGAGTTGGACCATGCTCTACCTCTGGCCATCTGCCAGACACTCAGAGAGAGAGAGGGCTGGGGGACAGGGACAGGAGGAGTAGGGTTGTGCTCATAGTGCACTTTCAGAACTCATTACCTCCTTCTCATCTTCCTAGACAGAGTGGCATAAAGAGAAAGATAGTGAGGATTGCTGACCAATTCTTTGGACACACGGACAGTCGGACACACACCTGATGACACTTGCTGTGTACACACAACTCTGTGACTCTCCTAGTTTGGCTGTAGTTGTTTGGGTAACTTCTACACTGTGGGTGAGGGACTGCATTATCGCAGTGGAATACAGGCATGCCTCTGGGGCAGCAGGCAATGTGCTCTTCTAATACTGGACACTTGAACTTAACAGTTGAACTCACAAACCAGTGACCGTGATTTATTTTCTGCTGGAGGATTTTGTTTCATGGAAAATAGTCTTCTTGAAAAATGTCTAAAAGTTGTCAGATCCATCTCAATGCTCCACTGGTGACAGCGGGACCATGGAGGAAGCACAGCAAAGTAAGTACTCGGATAGACTAGTCACACCTCTGACAGAGAGCTCTCCTTTGATTGTCTGATAATTATTAGAACCAGAGTAAGAACTAAGCAAGGGATCATGACTCTTAGCAGTCATTACTCATTAGCTACCATGTGTGTGTCAGGGAAAGTGCCCGTTCTCTCTGGCAAGCATGCTAAATTAGACAGGGAAGAAGACAAGGACCGTGGTAGATTTAATTCAAAGACCCCCATTCATGGCCCCTTTTTTTTTAAAGATGTGAGCCTTGGGTTATTGTCAGTTCAAATTCAGGTCGGTGTTTTAGACTGAGGATGGAAATAGTCAATACAACCCTGATTGTTGTATTTCCTTGATCATTCAGTTGGAACGGATAAATATGTGTATGTGGGCCTCCTATACTGTTGTGTTTCTGACAGCTAACAGTTCTGTATGTAGTAGCAGCTAACAGTTCTGTATGTAGTAGCAGCTAACAGTTCTGTATGTAGTAGCAGCTAACAGTTCTGTATGTAGTTGCAGCTAACAGTTCTGTATGTAATAGCAGCTAACAGTTCTGTATGTAGTTGCAGCTAACAGTTCTGTATGTAATAGCAGCTAACAGTTCTGTATGTAGTAGCAGCTAACAGTTCTGTATGTAGTAGCAGCTAACAGTTCTGTATGTAGTAGCAGCTAACAGTTCTGTATGTAGTTGCAGCTAACAGTTCTGTATGTAGTTGCAGCTAACAGTTCTGTATGTAGTAGCAGCTCACAGTTCTGTATATAGTAGCAGCTAACCGTTGTGTTTGTAGTATGTAGACCAGAAGGACGTCATGTGCTCTCTAAACTGTTCAGCTGGCCATACTGTTTTGTGAATGTCATTGTTTTCGACAGTGTGTTTTCCAGGCCAGTGATGTTTGTCTTTAGGGTTTGTACTGTAGCAGACCTTTGTTGTTTGCGTATAGCGGAGGACTTTACTCATACTCACTCTGAACACTCAGACCATGTAGTACTGTACACAAACAGTTTGGTCAGCCTTGAGGGAGTGTACCTTTTGGCTGGACAGCTTCTTTTGACAAACAACACATTTGAGACTGGAATTATCATACTCTTTAGATACTGAGTAACAACCTTAATCAACGCTACAATTTAAAATACATCGAATGCAACTTGTCCGAACTGCTCAGCATGCGACATGGCGAGGGGAATAATGTTACATGGAGATACATTGTGGTTAGTCAGTTGAAACATGGATGAGCATGCTTTAGTTTGGAAAAACAGGTCAGTCAGTGTTGACTATGGAACACGGTCAGCTTCAACCAGGGAGGGGTGGATTAGTTCACACAGGTGGAATCTGTCAGAAAGTCCAGTAAAAGTGTTGATAAGAAGTGGAGGATGACTCAATTCCACTGGGACGTTGTAGTCCTACATAACATGTGACTGTATCATACAGTACACGGAAGATGCTGCATTTTCCAATCTGTAGTTTTCTTGATGTTGATGAATGGTGTACTGGCAACCTGCCCAAACTGATGCAGACCGAGCGAGCGAGCATGATGCAGACCGACTCCTAACGTATAGGTTTTACAACCCAACATGACAACATGACAGGCATGCTGTCTAAGAAGCTTTTTGTGTCAGACAATATACTGTACCTCTTGGCAATACAGTAAATCTCAGACATACAGTAGAGTGTCATGTTCTTGTTGTTATTGTCATGGAACATCATCTTAACTGGTGTCATCATCAATGGGAGAAAGGTGTGGCTTGGACTGACTCTCTCTGTGAGATGGGGCCCTTTACTGATGAGTACCACCATGAGTACCACGCTGGTGATTTTACGTATGTGTTGCTCTCTGGGATGTAAACACCTTTTTAAAAGGAATATTCCAGTAAAAGAGGAGTCTCACTTCTGAGGGGAAAAAAAACTATTAGTCGAGTGTGTGTTTCAACAGGACCAGGTGTGTAATGCCGTGGAGAACTAATGCATAACAAATTAATTGGGTGACGGTGCTAGGAAAGCATATGTTATAGGCCAGAGTTCACACAGTCAGTATTCAGACATTGGGACATGTCCCTCTCTAACACTGATACAGCAACTATCATAGAGTTTAATTCATGTCCACTTTCTCCTCTCTCCAGACCACAGATTTATTTGAAATGATTGAGAAGATGCAGGTAAGGTATATTGGATTTATTTTTGTTGCTTTTTAAAAAATCTAACCTAAACTTTCCAAGCAAGGCAGTGTCACTAACCAGTGCATTGAGTATCTATGAGATGCTCTGTTGGCTTTGCATTTCAGTAACATTGGCTTGTCTTACCTCTGTACTCAGGGTCAGCAGGGCTGGGTAAGACGGTGTTAGACTAAAGATGTCAGGGGTGATATGTCTGGACAGACACTCTTATGAGACTTATACCCAGCCTCCCGTGCTGCTAATTATCTTTCTTTTAAAGAACACCTGGTAACCCTCTGTCCTTTGAAAGCCATTACCATCCTCCCTACCCAAAATAGTGGATTATAGGTAACATGATAGCCTTTGCGCTACTGCAACACAAGACCGTGTTTGATACACTACTAAACATTGGGGAAAAGGGTGTCCTTTTTACACTGTCTGAAAGTACATTTGAACTTTAACAGATTACTTTATAGTACTTACTGTAACAGCATCAACATTAATATATGGTGTTCATCTTTCTCTATTTATGATGTTTTACTTCAGGATTATTATGAGAAAAGGAAACCAAATATTTGGACTTGAAGAAAATGGGTTTTTATGCTCTATGTTGACATAGTTTTGTGTAAAGGCATGTCTTTGAACAGAAGATAATCAGTTTGTTTGCCAAGTGCTCCAGGAATCCGTCCTCTCCTCTATCTCAGACAGCAAATCAAACAGACAGCAGCACCTATCAGCTCCATCATATCAGACAGACTCACAGCCCTCACATGGTCAGTCCTTTACCCACATGTCTGTAGCCAGTATCTGTACACACTCATGGACTGAGGAACAAACACTCCACTTGTGTTTTAGGGGTATTCAGGCCCCATGCTGTCCGTATGCCAAGCCTTTATAAGTGACACAGTCCCAAAGGTCTTATTACTGCATCCAGGCCTTTGTCTTTCAGGTTAACTGGCTGTTCTTTTCACATATGAATTAATTCTATGCATCTCCCTACCTATCTCTCTATCTCTCTATCTCTCTCCAACTCCCCACTCTGCATCCCTTTGCTCTTTTGCCCGCTTTCTGTATTACACACATGGATGGCTGTGTTACCTCTTAGTCTGTTGATAATATGATTAGTCCTCCCTGTACTTTGTTACTCCCTCTGGAACTGTGGATTCCAATGTAACTAATCTGTCAGATAAGATGTACGACATGGTTGTGAATCAGTAATAATGATGAACGCCTCTGGACCTCTGATGACCTGGGTTTGTTTGGACTGTAACATCCGCTATCATGTGTAACTAGCATTCTCTTCTCCTCTCTCCCTTGCTCTTTCTTTCTCTCTCTCTCTCTCTCTCTCTCTTTCTCTCTCTCTCTCTCTCTCTCTCTCTCTTTCTCTCTTTCTCTCTCTTTCTCTCTTTCTCTCTCTCTTTCTCTCTCTCTCTCTCTCTCTCTCTCTTTCTCTCTCTCTCTCTTTCTCTCTTTCTCTCTCTCTTTCTCTCTCTCTCTCTTTCTCTCTTTCTCTCTTTCTCTCTCTCTCTCTTTCTCTCTCTCTCTTTCTCTCTCTCTCTCTCTCTCTCTCTCTCTCTCTCTCTCTCAGGGCAACAGAATGGAGGAGCAGCGATGCACCTTTCCTCCCCCACTCAAAGTATGCTGGCTCTCAAGACCTCTCTCACACTGTCACACAGTACCTCCATTGTCTCACTGCTCCTCATATCTCTCTGTATCTGACTGCTGACAAGAGAAAAATGTTGTCCATGCTTACAGTTCACAGCACTCCAAATGCTCAAATCTAGCAGCCCTCTATATCTAATAATGTATACACTAACATGGTTATAAGGATATAATAAATGTTACAGAGTAATATAATCATCACATCCCTGCAGCCTCATTGTCTGTATCAAAGCTGATAGGCACTTTGGCTTGGATTTAATGGTCACACAGCATCACATCATTCAATTAGTAGTATCACTGAAGCCTACTGAGAGGAAATGTCTGACTTGGTGTGTCTGTGTTGTTCTCTCTGCAGACTGAGGAGGACTACATTCCTTACCCCAGTGTCCATGAGGTATGTACAGACTCAACTTCAATGCAGTCATTTCACCAGTAACATGGATTTGGGGTATTTGTGCTTCATGGTTGATATTTCAGAATTCATTAGAAAACACTATCACACTGCTTGGCCAAAAAGCCCCCAACCTCTCTGTGCTCATCTCCATGTTGTGAACCAGGTGTTAGAGAGAAAGAGCGGGTTCCCCCTGATTCTGCTACCTCAGTTTGGGGGTTACTGGATCGAGGGGAACAACCATGAGCTGAGTGATAGTACTGACCCAGACCAGATCCAGCCTCTGTCCCCCACCACACGCAACAAGCTGGAGAGTAACTCCACCGCCAAGATCTACAGGAAGCACTTTCTGGGCAAGGTGAGGCTGAACACTGGGACTGTTGTGAAGGAGTTTTCGTTTCAGCATTTCTGTACTTTGTCTCCTCCTTCATCCCTCCTGTCCTTCCAATCACTTCCAACTGCCCCCACAATAATATGACAAAAACAAGCACCGTGGCTGTAAATGAATGAAAAAGGCTATGTGGGTACAAAACATTTGTAGAGCACCTTTCATACAACGTTTTGTAGCCCAAAGGGCATTCTACTAGTATGGAGAGACCATTTTTATTTATTTATTTATTTTTATTTCACCTTTATTTAACCAGGTAGGCTAGTTGAGAACAAGTTCTCATTTGCAACTGCGACCTGGCCAAGATAAAGCATAGCAGTGTGAACAGACAACACAGAGTTACACATGGAGTAAACAATTAGCAAATCAATAACACAGTAGAAAAAAAAGGGGAGTCTATATACATTGTGTGCAAAAAGGCATGAGGAGGTAGGCGAATAATTACAATTTTGCAGATTAACACTGGAGTGATAAATGATCAGATGGTCATGTACAGGTAGAGATATTGGTGTGCAAAAGAGCAGAAAAGTAAATAAATAAAAACAGTATGGGGATGAGGTAGGTGAAAAAGGGTGGGCTATTTACCAATAGACTATGTACAGCTGCAGCGATCAGTTAGCTGCTCAGATAGCAGATGTTTGAAGTTGGTGAGGGAGATAAAAGTCTCCAACTTCAGCGATTTTTGCAATTCGTTCCAGTCACAGGCAGCAGAGTACTGGAACGAAAGGTGGCCAAATGAGGTGTTGGCTTTAGGGATGATCAGTGAGATACACCTGCTGGAGCGCGTGCTACGGATGGGTGTTGCCATCGTGACCAGTGAACTGAGATAAGGCGGAGCTGTACCTAGCATGGACTTGTAGATGACCTGGAGCCAGTGGGTCTGGCGACGAATATGTAGCGAGGGCCAGCCGACTAGAGCATACAAGTCGCAGTGGTGGGTGGTATAAGGTGCTTTAGTGACAAAACGGATGGCACTGTGATAAACTGCATCCAGTTTGCCGAGTAGAGTGTTGGAAGCAATTTTGTAGATGACATCGCCAAAGTCGAGGATCGGTAGGATAGTCAGTTTTACTAGGGTAAGTTTGGCGGTTTGAGTGAAGGAGGCTTTGTTGCGGAATAGAAATCCGACTCTTGATTTGATTTTCGTTTGGAGATGTTTGATATGAGTCTGGAAGGAGAGTTTACAGTCTAGCCAGACACCTAGGTACTTATAGATGTCCACATATTCAAGGTCGGAACCATCCAGGGTGGTGATGACTGTTTTACATCCATAAGTGTTTTACAATCAATGTCCCTTCCTATTCATTACAGTAATGAAAGTGAATGAGTGTTAGAACAATCCCACCTGGTAACCTAATAAGAGCAACTCATCGTGCCGGTTGACACTTCAGGGACGGGTGCTAATGAAGATGCATTAGGCTTTGCCACATGTTTTACACCAGCCACAGTAATAGGAAATAAATCTAGTCTGCTCATAGAGGTGAGGAAAGATTCTGAATGGAATAGCAGCAGTTGCCTGGCACAGAAGGCCTACTGTTAATGAATTAACTAATTACAAGTGTGTGTGTGTGCGTGTGTGCATGCGTGCGTGCGTAATCTCGCCTGTGTGTGCAATTTGAGAGAGAAAGTGGTCTCTTCGGCTGACTGTATGCTTGTGCTGCGTCACCAGGAGCACTTTAATTACTACTCAGTGGACGGAGCTCTGGGACATCTGGTGTTCTCCCTGAAGTATGACGAGATCGGAGACCAGGAACACCTTCGCCTCATGCTCAGGTAAAACAACCTTAGCCTCCACCACCACAACCATCACCACCATCATCATCACCATCACAATCACCACAACCATCACCATCATCATCACCATCATCACCATCATCATCACCATCACAATCACCACCATCATCATCACCATCACAATCACCACCACCACCACCATCATCATCATCACAATCACCACCACAATCATCAACACCATCACAATCACCATCATCACCATCACCATCATCATCACCATCACAATCACCACTACCACCACCACCATCATCATCACCACCATCACCACCAGCAGCATCATCATCATCATCACATCCTTCTCTCTGCTGGCTCTCATCCCTCTCAGCTCCTCCCCTTCCATCCCTATGTTCTCCTTTATCAGGACACTGTGTATACATACAGTACTAGACTGTAAACATACTGATTCTGTTTACAGAAGTCTGTATCTCTACAGTTGTAGCTCTGCTTTAATCAATGGAAAGTTGCTCAAATGAGAATTTCCATTCACTTCCAGTGTTTATATAAGTTGTTCCCTGGTGTGGTGATAATCCCATTCTCCAACTGATAGTCTTATCATAGGAGTCATGAAGCCAGGGAGAGTGAAAACACCACACTGTCATTTCCTCATCCGCATGATGTGACAGATGGACTATTTAGGTCAGTGAGTGGGTGGAGGGATACGGACGCAGGGACAGAAGTGTTGCATCACTATGATCATCGTAAGAACATGTTGTTATGATTGTCATCACCAGGACCAAGCTGAAGACCTATCATGATGTGATCCCCATATCCTGTCTCACGGAGTTCCCTAATGTGGTGCAGATGGCCAAGGTGAGAGCATGGTTAGGAACAGTTTATCAAAACACATGTGCAAAAGTTGAAAAGTGTCATAATAGTATCATAATGACACTTGATGAAAGCGTCCGTGATTTCATGTGTCTTCTTTTTGACAGCTTGTCTGTGAAGAAGTGAATGTGGATCGCTTTTTTCCTGCCCTTTACCCAAAAGTAAGCCTTGTTTTTTGAAGTGTTCTACTTCTGAGATATTTAACAACAGAACCTTTTACATGGATAGTTAACGTCTGATGCTGACTATTCATTCAATCTGTGATCTGTCAACAGGCTTCAAGACTCATCGTCACTTTTGATGAACATGTCATTAGCAACAACTTCAAGTTTGGAGTCATCTACCAGAAGTTTGGACAGGTGAGCCTTGATACATCAAGACCAGTTAAAACTATTGGTAACACTAAATACAGAGCACATCAAATCATCATCAGGCCGAACTCAAGTACTGACCGAGTCCTGACGTGAATTCATTATAATGAGTACCCTCTCTTGCAATTCTCATAAGAAAATGAATATGCTTAAAGGGTGATTATGCAACATTTTGTGACTGTATCAACAGTGGACTAATTAAAAAAATCTGTTTTTCGTGGAGCTTCCCTTTAATGCTTATCCTCCTCCCCCATTACATTCACATAGTCTCTCAAATCCTAAGTCAACTGTATGTTTCTCTTCAGTATTCCTTCTCATTACAATCACAACACTATTGTTTACTGATAAGGTACTGGAGCCTCAATAGAGGTTCCTTGTATCTTTTCATTGGGCCTGGGGAGTGGAGCTCCACATCCTTGACCTTTAAACTCTAAAGCAGAGGACCACACTCAGCAGATATAGGCTCCATCTCACAGGGGCTCCAGGGGCCTCAATAACCATCTCCTCGGAACCCAGAGAGACATTAACATGCAGGAGAAACACTGGGGATTGAATACACATAGAAAAGCAACGGAGGGAGGGAGAGAGAGAGGGAGGGAGGGCAAACAAACATGCACAAAGGTCTGAGAGGTCCCTCTCAACCGCACTCATAGATGTGTGCACACACACAGAGCCACTCTAGTCACAGCACAAACAAACTCACTAGAGAGACAAAAGCACTTTCTCTCGTCCGTCAAAGTGAAGGGCCTCTCCTCATCTCTCACGGCGCTGTGTAGTTGACAGCCAGGAGTGATAAACTAACCCTCAGCGCATGATATTCTCATCCTCTATACGTTTATTGAAAGCTTGGTCTTCCTTCCTCCAGGCACCTTAGAGATCGAACCGTGTTAAATGAGAACGGTGTGACATTATGATTGACCATGCTCACTGTACTGTACCTTTGTAGTTAAGCCCAATGCTAATCAGGCGTTATGTTGATGGATGCTAAGGGTGCTTCCGTCAGGCGCCACTATAGATGTTCTAATGCAAGTGTTGTTGACAGTGTTTTGTCTTGATGTTTGTTGATGGATCCCGAAGTATAGATATATTTTTATCCAGCTTCCTATTTTCTGTGTATTCTGGGATCAGGGACAAAAGTGTTACTGTTATTCCCTCATTATTCTAGTTTTGTATTAGCCGTGATAATGATAGTATTCACAGTACAGCAAATAACGTACGTCTTCTCAAGTATGTCATCACGAGACCTTCATATATATGACATGACAATGCGTTATGTAATCCTCATAGTGCTTTGGTCAATGGCAGTGTTTTTCTTCAAATGTATGACTACCGGTAATTTCGACAAAATCCTTGTTTGCAGACATCAGAAGTAGAGTTGTTTGGAAACAGTGCCGAAAGTCCTGCCTTTGTTGAATTCCTAGAGTTTCTGGGGGAGAAGGTCGAGCTGCATGACTTTAAAGGGTAAGAACTTGTTAATATACTCATTCAATATCAAACGACCAGGATCTTGTATGGATATCCTGAACAGTGTATTGGAGAAAGAGGCAGGTTTCACTGAATGGTCCTATCTATCGGTCTAGGTTTCGTGGTGGGTTGGATGTGACCCACGGCCAGACAGGCTCTGAGTCCGTCTACCACAACTACCGCAACAAGGAGATCATGTTTCATGTGTCCACCAAGCTGCCTTATACCGAGGGGGACACACAACAGGTACTATACCAGCCTCCCCTGCTCTACCTCTCCTGCTCTATACATTTGATGCAGACTGTCATCATCACACTGAGTTTCTGTCGTGGATCACGTTTTACATGATGTCTTCGATCATCAGGGCAAGTGTCACAACTCAAACACAGACAGACACCTTATCAGGACTCATACACAAACAATGTCTTAAGCCTGTCTGTACAAACAAACACCGTAAGTTAACAGGAAGAACACATGCAATGTGTAATCAGAGCCCCCAGCTGCAGTGGGAGCAGCCGATTGAGAGTAAAGCCAATCAGAGCTTTTGTCCAAGTTGATATGGTGGAGCAGCAACCTTTCCCCAGGTGTTCGCTTGTCCTGACAGATAGACAGACAGACAGACGTGTTCTTGACCATTGCATGTGATCTGAATGCAGAGTTTTATAAACAAGTTGCTGTGTTGTGTTGCAGTTGCAGAGGAAGAGGCACATAGGGAACGACATTGTGGCCATAGTGTTCCAGGAGGAGAGTACACCCTTCGTACCAGATATGATCGCCTCCAACTTCCTCCATGCCTACGTAGTGGTGCAGGTGGAGAACGCCTGTACTGACAACGTACTGTACAAGGTGCTGTATCCGTCCATGATCTTCACTAATAAACACATCGACTGTCTCATGTCGCCCACCAAACTATCATACCACACACACATTATCACCATTCATGACACATGTGATTGTCACCTGTTAGGTGTCAGTGACAGCGCGAGATGACGTACCTTTCTTTGGACCTCCCCTGCCAGACCCGGCTGTCTTTAGAAAAGTGAGTTGGTCCAACTACAATCCCAACTCCGGTGGCCTTCGGTCAGCTTCAGTGTTTTCTCCCTCCTCCATCATCTTGTCTGTCATTCAGTCCATTTCCTCTTTTACCCCAGGGTCCAGAATTCCAAGAGTTCCTCTTCACTAAGCTCATCAATGCTGAGTATGCCTGCTGCAAAGCTGAGAAATTTGCCAAACTGGAGGCGAGTTATTCTCCTTCTGTCATGGTTTTCAATGTCAGACAGTTTTTTTTGGCAGACAGTGTTTTCAGTGTTTTTCTGCCAAGATATGACACCTACCATTACATATCATCTGTGAATGCTTTTCTGGGAATTTGTCACTTTAACTAGGTGTGTGTGTGTGCGTGTGCATGTGTGGTTATGTGTGTGTGATCAGGAGCGGACGCGGTCCGCCTTGCTGGAGACGCTGTATGAGGAGTTACACATCAACAGCCAGGCCATGATGGGTCTGGGAGGAGATGAGGATAAGCTGGAGAACGGGTCCGGAGGAGGGGGCTTCTTTGAGTCCTTTAAGGTAACCTGGCACAGCTGGGAAAAGGCTTGGGGCAGTAGGCGTAGGATACACTGACTAATGTGTTTTTACACATCGACACTTGTTCCTGAATATATCACTTGTGACAATAGTTATACACTTATAGATGCACATAATGCAGGCTCAAATCAGTTTGAATTGAATGTGAAACTAAAACAGAGAACCTTTCCTATCTTATAGTGACAGTTGTTTCACTATTTCTCTGCTGTTCCCTCTTGGTTGTACAGGTTGTTGTCTGTCTGGTGGTGTCCATAAATAATCCAGGACACTGGAGTAAAATGCTTGATCAATCTCCATTAGTCTGTCTGGGGAACCGCTCTGTCTCTGTGCTCTGCTGCTCTGTTCTGTGGGCTTACTGAATGAATGGCTCACCAGCTTCTCAATGTCAGGCTTCATCTGTTGTAGTGTGTTCTTTCTGCAGCATGTCCTGTGTTTGTGACAATGCTGGCTTTATCTCCTTCTCTGTTTCACCCTTCCAGATACATTCAATACTAGTTCTGACAATGGGCATACACTCGTGTATCTCTCTCTCTCAATCAGATGCTCTATCTCTGCTTCTCTGTCTCTACCTCAAGCCAGGTCTCTTCTACAGGGCTATTCTGGGTTCATTGGTTTTGGATGCTCTCCAACTGGTGTTTAGTGTGGACAAATAAGCAGGCAGATATCTCCCTCACTGCTCTACAGCCCCGCCTTCTCTTCCCACCCGCCCACCCACACTGACTCAGCCCCAGGCTTAGTGTTTCTCTTTGCAACTACCTTAGTGCTGGATGGGAACTTACTGGGTTATGGGTCTTGTAGTTCCAGTGTCTTTCTCCTCGCTATGTTTCTGTAGCTTGTAGTGGTGGGGTTTAGACTCTCACTCTGACTGAGGTGGTTAGTTAGGGTTAGAGTCAGTGTTAGACCCAGCTCAATGTGTCTCCTCATTGTCTCTCTCTCTCTCTCTCTCTGAAGTGGTTAGTTAGTTAGAGTCAGTGTTAGACCCAGCTCAACGTGTCTCCTCCTTGTCTCTCACTCTCTGAAGTGGTTAGTTAGTTAGAGTCAGTGTTAGACTCAGCTCAACGTGTCTCCTCCTTGTCTCTCTCTCTCTCTCTCTCTCTCTCTCTCTCTCTCTCTCTGAAGTGGTTAGTTAGTTAGTTAGAGTCAATGTTAGACCCAGCTCAACGTGTCTCCTCCTTGTCTCTCTCTCTCTGAAGTGGTTAGTTAGTTAGAGTCAGTGTTAGACCCAGCTCCACGTGTCTCCTCCTTGTCTCTCTCTCTCTCTCCTCTCTCTCTCTCTCTCTGAAGTGGTTAGTTAGTTAGAGTCAGTGTTAGATCCAGCTCAACGTGTCTCCTCCTTGTCTCTCTCTCTCTGAAGTGGTTGGTTAGTTAGTTAGAGTCAGTGTTAGATCCAGCTCAAACGTGTCTCCTCCTCATCTGTCTCTCTCTGAAGTGGTTAGTTAGTTAGTTAGAGTCAGTGTTAGACCCAGCTCAACGTGTCTCCTCTCTCTCTCTCTCTCATCTCACTCATACTCACGTCACTCACGTCACTCACTCACTCACTCTCTCTCTGAAGTGGTTAGTTAGAGTCAGTGTTAGACCCAGCTCAACGTGTCCTCCTCCTTCTCTCTCTCTCTCCCTCTCTCTCCTCCCTCATCTCTCTCTCTCTCTCGTCTCTCTCTCTCTCCTCTCTCTCTCTGCTCTCGTCATCCTCTCTCTCTCTCTCTCTCTCTCTCTCTCTCTCTCTCTCTCTCTCTCTCCTCTCTCTCTCTCTCTCATCTTCGTCCTCTCTCTCCTCTGTCTCCATCTCTCTCTCTCTCTCTCTCTCTCTCTCTCTCTCTCTCTCTCTCTCTCTTCTCTCTCTCTCTCTCTCTCTCTCTCTTCTCCTCTCTCTCTCTCTCTCTCTCTCTCTCTCTCTCTCTCTCTTCTCTCTCCTCTCTCTCTCTCTTCTCTCGATCTGCTCTCTCTCTCTCTCCTCTCTCCTCTGCTCACTTCGTCTCTCTCTCTCTCTGAAGTGTTTAGTTAGTTAGAGTTCAGTGTTAGACCCAGCTCAACGTGTCTCCTCCCTTGTCTCTCTCTCTCCTGCAAGTGGTTATGTTTAGTTAGAGTCAGTGTTAGACCCAGCTCAACGTGTCTCCTCCTCATCTGTCTCTGTAGCGGGTGATCGCAGCAGAAGCCAGTCTATGGATGCCATGGGTCTCAATTTCAAGAAGCCACTCACAGTCTCCACTAGTCTCAGCGTCAACTTTACCCACAACCCACCTGAGAGTCCCAAATTCCCAGGGATAGTAAGTACACTAAAGTAACAGTCCCACTGACAGCTCTGGTCTTGAGTGAGATGAGCGGCGCTCTCTCTCCCTTCCCTGAGAAACCCTTGATAGAGCCCATTCCTTGCCTCTTCACACGCCTGCCTAACTCACTAACCTCTCACACAATAGAAATAGATACGTCTTCACTCACACAACCTCTATAAGCTAGAGTTACCAGACACTCACAACTGAGCCTTGCGTTGACATTTGTAGTCCGGTGAGTTACCTTGGATCAAAGGTGCTTTTAACATTGAATGCATTCTAAAATTGTTTTCATTTAAAAAAATCTCCTGCCTCTGCATTGCATCTGAAACGCTCCCTGCACTGTGTGCTCTGTGTACATGCCAGCTCCAGCTTCTGCTTGATGCTCTGTGATGTTTATATCGAGAACACGCCTGCTTGTGATAAGAGTTCAAGGGGAGTATGTAGTGTGTACGTGATGTTTTAGTGCGTACATGGTGAGTATTTCTGAGGCATTTGTCAGACAGATTGAATGATATGTCTGACACGACAGTGGCATTGTCAAAGGGGGGGTTTCTGGTTTATGATTGTTTCAATAATGTATGTGAAATTCTGTATATTTGGGGTGTAGTATATGACTGACACTGACTTTGTTAATGAAGTGTAGGATATTATTTTATTCATTATAACACCCCTATAACAAATCTAAGAGGAAGCTAATTTGTTCACTCACAAGATCATTGTCTACTGTATATAGCCTCTTGAAGCCACACAAATGTTAGTCCAAGATTTCACATCAAAAGGACAGGCTCAATGATACCCAATATGACTTATTGATCATTCAAAGCGTAACACAAACAACAAGTGCTTTTCAAACATGTATGTGACAGCACTGGAGGCTTTCTTCATGTTCCTGTCTGCTGTACTCTCTGACCCTGTAACCTATGTACTGTTGTGTTCTTCTATCCTCTTCTTCCTTTCTGTTCTTCTCTTCGTTTCACTGCCTGTGTCGCACCCACGGTGCCCAGAGTCTCTTTCTCTGCTTTATTACTGCGCTTTGATTTTTAACCTCCAGCTGGAACATGTGCTTTAATGTATTTGGTTTTATTAACATAACTTGCTGCATGAAGGTATCATGTGTTTATTTATCTCCCCTTTCTTTCTTCTCTCTCTCTCTCTCTCTCTCTCTCTCTCTCTCTCTACTCTCTCTGCTCTCTCTCTCTCTCTCTACCTCTCTCTCTTCTCTCTCTCTGTCTCTCTCTCTCTCTCTCTCTCGCTGTCTCTCTCTCTGATCTCTCTCTCTCTCTCTCTCTCTCTCTTTCTGTTCTCTCTCTCTCTCTCTTCTCTCTCTCTCTCTCTCTCTCGGTCTCTCTCTCGTGTCTCTCCTTCTCTCCTCTCTCTCTCGCTCTCTCTCTGTCTCTCTCTCTCCTCTCTCTCTCTCCTACGCTCTCTCTTTCTCTCTCTCTCTCTCCGCTCTCTCTCCCGCTCTCTCTCTTGCTCTCTCTTTCTCCCGCTCTCTCTCCCGCTCTCTCTCCGTCTCTCTCTCTCTCCCGCTCTCTCTTTCACTCTCTCTCTTCTCCCGCTCTCTCTCCCGCTCTCTCTCCGCTCTCTCTTTCTCCCGCTCTTTCTCCCGCTCTCTCTCCCGCTCTCTCTCCCGCTCTCTCTTTCTCTCTCCCTCTCTCTCTCTCTCCCTCTCTCTCTCTCTCTCTCTCTCTCTCTCTCTCTCTCTCTGACTCAGTCATTGCTTGTCCCAGGGAAAAGTCCCAGTAAATATGGCCGTCGAGGCAGTGCCATAGGGATAGGAACAGTAGAAGAGGTTCATATCTAATTATATCTACTTCCTCCTTACTACTCTTCCCCTCTGTCTCTTTTTTCTCGACTTGACTCCACCGCATCGTGACCAAACACTTTTCCTGTGGTTGATCAGTGAACCATAACATTAGGATTCCAGGGCAAACACTCCATCAATGCAAAAGGACGACTCCTCGTCTAATGAAATGTATGACGTTCTTAGCGGGAGATTGCATCTATAAAGTATTGTCCACATACAGTATTTTTAAGCTATAGTTTTACCGAAACAAGTGAAGTTTCTGGTCTCTTTCAACTGTTTGAACTCCATCACACACTTTACATTAGTCTTTGATCCACGTAACATCAGATGAAGACACGACGCTAGCACAAATAAGGTTTTGTATCACTCCATAAAAGACAAGTGGTCAGTTTGATGCTGTAGCACCTCCCCTTGGCCCTCACCTCACTGGTCTGTGTTGTCTTGCATATTTCCTTGTTTTGACGTTACATTGTATTGTGTGTTCCCCCTCTGTACTCTCCACACGTATCGCTCAACATGTAATTCTGGTTTAGCTAATTCTCCATTTGTTTAAAGCTATGAATATTTATGGTTTAGAGAACCCCCCCCCCCCCCCCCCCCCAAAATAAAAAAGAACTGAAATGATCCTCAAGCTCTTTGAAGCTCACATTAGATAAAAGCTATTTTTCAAGTCCTTATTTTGAAAGCTTACAAAGGGAGATTGAGTGAACAAAGCGTTCAGTCAGAAAGCACATTTTAGTGGTAAGCCCTGGAGTGCTAGAATCCATCTTTCATCTCATGCTCTGCTCTGCTCTCACTAGTCTAGTTGAGTCACACTGGGGCTTGACGCTAAACCTAATATTCTAACGTCTTATCTGTGTTAGCTTCAACTCCAAGTACCATTACTCTGTAGTCTGATAATAATCATGAACTCTCTTGTATTCTTCCTGTGTAGATGGCCTATACTCTCACTATTTAGTTCAACGATGATCCTGTACCTTAAAAGCTACGGCATTTTGAAAATACAAGTGATGATATATATAATAGCACCTAACATAATAGCATTAACAGAAAAAGGAACAGCTCATAATGGTGCAATAAGCTTAGCCGTTAACAGTAGACACAGATGCCATGTTGGGCTATTGATAGGCTGTTATTGTGATAGAAGGGATGTCATGGTTCTTACTGGTTTTTCTTACCCCTGCCCTATCAGTCTCTGATCATCCCTGGGAAGAGTCCAACCAGGAAGAAGTCTGGTCCCTTCAGCTCCAGGCGCAGCAGTGCCATCGGCATCGAGAACATCCAGGAAGTCCACGAGAAAATGTCAGTGTGAACTCAGAACTCAGAGACGTGACTATTGTAAACATGATGTTGATATGTTAGTGACTATGCCTCTATGTTTCTCCCTGATACCACGCCCCTGTATTTGTGTCCAATGCCCTGTCGCTTTGTTGGTATGTACCCTCCTGCCCTTCTTATTCAGCATTGTTCCCTCCCCCCTCAGCAGCAGGGAGTGTTTACCTGGCACACAGAAGACACCTGACAGTGGCCACGCGACTCAGGACCCCAAGTCTGAGAACTCCTCCAATCAGAGCTCACCAGAGGTGCTCACCACAAAGAACATGTGAGTAGATGCAATCACAGATATAGGCCAATATGATCATTCACATTAAAATGTCATCGTCATATCAACATAAAAGTTCAACATCACCAGGACAATGTGATTTAGGTACCCCAAAGAAACCTCAAATATGTACATCATTTTTTAAACTCAGTTTTTTCAGTTTTACACACATAATAAGACAACACAATAAACAATATAAATCATTTGAAAACCAGAAAAATAAGAAATAATTACGCTACCGGTCAAAAGTTTTAGAACACCTACTCATTCAAGGGTTTTCTTTATTTTTATTTGCTACATTGTAGAATAATAGTGAAGACATTAAAACTATGGAATAACACATATGGAGTCATGTAATAACCAAAAAAGTGTTAAACAAATGCAAATATATTTTAGATTTGAGATTCTTCAAATAGCCACCCTTTGCCTTCATGAGAGCTTTGCACACTCTTGGCATTCTCTAAACCGGCTTGCTTTTCCGAATGCTTTTCCAATAGTCTTGAAGGAGTTCCCACACATGCTGAGCACTTATTGGCTGTTTTTCCTTCACTCTGCGGTCCAACTCATCCCAAACCATCTCAATTTTGTTGAAGTTTGGGGGATTGTGGAGGCCAGGTCATCTGATGCAGCACTCCATCACTCTCCTTATTGGTAAAATAGCCCTTCCACAGCCTGGAGGTGTGTTGGGTCATTGTCCTGTTGAAAAACAAATGATACTCCCACTAAGCCCAAACCAGATGGGATGGCGTATCGCTGCAGAATACTGTGGTAGCCATGCTGGTTAAACCACAGACATTGTCACCAGCAAAGCACCCCCACACCATAACACCACCTCCTCCATGCTTTACGGTGGGAAATACACATGCAGAGATCATCTGTTCACCCACCCCGTCACACAAAGACACGGCGGTTGGAACCAAACATCTGCAATTTGGACTCCAGACCAAAGGACAGATTTCCAGCAGCGTATTAGGGGTGGAGTAATGCAACCACTCACACTCACAGACAGTAATGGCCATAGACTGACCATCCACTGGACCAAAATTAAAGTTTCCAAGTTTTTTTTATTTTTTATACAAGGTAAGTGTAAACATATTAAAAAACAGGGAAATACAAGCTCACATTTTAGGCTCTGACAGGGCAAGAGGAATAAGGCATGCATAAGTCACGTTCAATAAGAATCAATAGGCACATCACCAACCTCAATGTCCTCCCCCCAAAAAACACAAAGAAATGCTCCTCCAACCAGTAAGTCACAGGGGGGTCAAATACAGACTTGTTTTTGTTTTAATAAGAATGCCATCTGAGGGTGGACTGTTCAAAGTAAGACCGGAATGAAGCCCAAGCATCATTAAACAGTTTGGAGTTTCCACGTGTATTGAATTGAAAAATAAATAAATTCAGAGAGCACAACACATCTCCCACCCAATATTAATAAGATGGGGGAGCTGCCATCTTCCAGTTCTGTAGTATTAGCCGTCTAGCTAAAAGAGTTGTAAGAGCAACACTGACTGAATTCTTGACAGGGGGGTACCTATAGGCAGTACTTCAAAAAGGGCTGTAAGGGGAGACGGCTCTATTACGGTGCCATATATATCAGAGAAAAATTTAAAGTTATTGTTCAGCTTCTGGTAGAGACCTTGTCAAATCCAGATTGGAGTAGCTGGTGTTCTTTATATAGGTCATAGGAAGGATCTGTAGCATACATCCAATGTAGCCTTGGCTTCGCTCACATCTCGAAGCCGCTGAGAGTGAGCTTTGTTTTTCTTGGCTGTAAAATAAATCATTTGGCCACGTAGGTATGCTTTGAGGGACTCCCATATAGAAGAGCAGGACATACCTGGGGTTTTCAGCAGAAATCAAATGGACAAACTCCTTATCTGAGAGTAAAATGGAGTTACGACACCATCGATAACACATAGGAGTTTACTGCGGTAACTCTAGCTCAAGCAGTAATGGTGAATGGGCAGAAATAACAATACTCTCATAAGTACACCTCAGAAATGTAGGCAGAAGTGTTTTGTCCAAAAATAAGTAATCAGTGCAGAAGTATGTTTGATGAACATGAGAAAAAAATAATTCTGTCTATCTGTAGGGTGTAGGAAACGCTAGGCCTCACACACAGCATATTTCTGCAGAAAAGATTGAACAAGTAGGGCACATTTAGATGGGCATGTAGTTCTTCATGAGAACTTGTCAAGAACTGGGGATATTGTACAGTTGAAATCCCCCCCCCCCCCCCCCTAAAATCAACGCATGGGAATCTAAATTGGGTATAGCAGATAAAAAGGTAGAAAATAAACTTGTATCATCACCATTGGGGCATAAACACTAGCCAAAACCAGAAGGGTTGAAAACTGTTTAGCAGTTACTATGACGTATCGTCCCTTAGGATCAGGAATAACCTCAGAAGCTACAAAGGGAGTACATTTATCATCCAAAATGTCAGTACCTCTTGATTTACTATGAAAGTTAGAGTGGAACACTTGACCAACCCAGTCCATGTGAATCCTACATTGCTCACCAGTCTCTTGTAGAAATGCAAAATGTGCCTTCAAACCCTTTAAATGTGTCAGCTCCCTCTTACGTTTCACAGGGTTGTTAGCCCCTTTGATGTTCCACGAAATGTACTTGATGGTATTATTTTGCCCACCCTGAGCATTTCCGTTATACAACCCTGCCATTAGAGCGTAGAGTGGAAAAGCAATGAATACCCAAAAGCCCCAGGATAACTTGTCTCAGAGTAATAATGTACAGTGTAAGATACTTGTAAAAATGACTGAAAAAGAAACTAAAAAGAAGACAGCATTAGAACTAAACAATTCAACCCCCCCCCCCCCCCCCCCCATCCGTCCATAAACTAACTCAACTGTCAATGAGACCGCATGGAAACAAAGGAATTACATAAACCCAAGCACACTGGACCAAAATATTAAATCACATCAAATAAACCTGAGTGGGTTCGTCAACTCCCAAACTATACAGGAATAGTCCAGGTATAACTAAACATAAGAATACCACAGGTGGGCTACTTACTTACTATCAACAGTTAGCGAACAACAGTTTCTGATCTATGAGCATATTCAAGACTTCTTGATGTGACGTTGAATGTGAGCCATAGCCTCCTGTGGAGAATCGAAAGGTGTAGTTTTTACCATCATGAGAAAGCCATAGACGGGCCGGGAATCGCAGTCTGTACTTCACACCTGGATGGTCCCGTAGTAGTTGTTTGGCCTAAAAGTTGTGCGCTGCCTGGACACAGTGGGGGAGTAGTCCTGGTAGATAGAGAAGCTCAGAGTGGTATTGCGGGCTCGTCAGAGAATCTCCATCTTCTCATGGAAAGAATGATGTCACAGGGCCTCTCACCATCCCGGGGCTTTGGCCGCAGTGACCAGTGGGCACGATCAATCAGGGGCTTCTCATCCATGGTGAGAACCTCTTTCAGCAGCCCGGAGACGAAATCCGTGGCGCGAGGCATTTCCGCTGACTCTGGGACTGATACCAGTCTCCGGGTTACTGCCAGGAGAAAATCCTTCTAAGCTCACACAGCTCTCCTGTACCTTTTTCAGATCCGCAGTCAGGCGTTTCACGTCAGCCTCCAGGTTGGTAGTCAGGTCAGAGACACTGGTAGTGGAGGTCTCCAGTGCTGCAATCGTCATAGTGTGCAACTCTGTTGTTGTTTTGAGTGATGTGATAGCTAACACCGTCTCGTTTCGCAGGATAGTTAAATATGCTTTTAAAGTATCAGAAACCTCTTGTATTCGAACCTCAATCGTAGCAGCTACCTCTGTTTTCATTTCAACTAACTCCGAGTGCAACGTTAGTAGCTTGATGGCCTCGAGAATGTTAATTTCAGCTCCACCAGACAAAGCCGCACCCTCAGGTAAAGTGCTAGTCTCCGGGTCTTGGGTATTATGGAAAGGGTTCACCAAACTAATATTTGAAAATAAATACGGTTTTGCTGCAAAATTCACAAACTTTAAGAATACTGCGGGATCAAACAGAAAACATGTCTGTCGTACATTGTGCCAATCAAATATGTACATCTTCTCTAGACAGTGTATGTGTAACTCATTGTGTAGTCCTATTGGTGTATCAATAACCCAGTCATGGTCCTGTCATAGTGTTGCAGGCTGACTCAGGGTGTAGGTTTGCTCTTTGTAACAACAGGGCCCAGTCTATCCCTGAGGGTCACGACCTTTCCCGCTCCTCCTCCAATGCCAGCAGCTTCGCCAGTGTGGTGGAGGAGAATGAGACAGAGGCCATGGAGGACTACGACACTGGCATGGTGAGTGTGCCTGTGTGTGTGTGTGTGTATGCCAATGTTTGTATGTGTTTTGCCATGCATCTAACTGCCAGCATGTATGTGTTCCCCAGGAGAGCCTGTCTTCAGCGGGGACGCCCCACAAGCGGGACTCGTTAACCTACAGCACATGGCTGGAGGACAGTATGAGCAGCACAAGCACCACCAGCCGAGGCTGCTCGCCAGGTGAGAGGAGAGAGAGGGCCCTGGGGACTAGGGGGCAAGGTGGAGATTGAGGATATACATAAAAGAGGGCATAAGGTACATATGAGGATAGTCAATTACAGTTGCTTGCCAGGACGTGTTTATAAAAGAGAAGGTCTTCCTAATAGATCCAAACAAATGACCTACCTGGTTAAATTAAGGTCAACATTCGGCAGTTTGATGATGTAGGAATATCTGATTTATAGCCGTGTTGTATCAGAGAAGGCTATATGTCTCACATAGGGCAGCCTGATCCTGGAGTTTCACTATTCAGGTCGTGTGTTTTATTACCCAGGTCCTGGTAAACCTGATGGGGGTAAAGGGTCAGATATCCGTATCAAACTGGACCGGCCACAGGATCACCAGTCCTCATCGGTAAGAAATCCTCCATCCCGAGTCGGGGCCTGACACTTTAAATGGATGTGTGCTCTCAGCCTTTGCATGAATGATTCTTCTGTTATGTGCTGTATGCATTGGTATTGTAACTTCTGATGTCGTTGTACTTCTGAAGCAGTTGTACTGTAGTTGATCTGCTGTTCTATCAGTGCTGTGTGCTGTGGCTACCGCTGTTGTTGTGTAACTCTTCCTTGCCCTCTTTATGCATCTCTGTCTGTGTGCCCTTCCTGTCCAGAACTGTTAGCCTCTCCCACCTGATTGTTTCCTGGATGTCCATCTGCAGGTTAGCACTTTCTTCATACTGTCTTGAGTCTCTCTCTCTCCAATAAGTACCCATAAGTGCACATAGAACAAGTTTGTCGATGATATTTGAAAGGTTACTCCAAAGAAGGAACAAGGCCTGCATTGCTTATTCTCATAAAACATTGTATGATGTTTTCACATGTATTTCTATATTTTGCTGTCAGCCTTTAGTAAGAGTCTGATGTCTCCTGTCCCTAAAGCATTCCCATAAGACACAATCCTTCTGGGAGATGAGAGGAGCGCAGGCTTTCGCCGCAACCAATGACGACGATGAGGAGGTGGACCCTGGCCAGCCTGCTGGTCAGTGAGGCCAGACCACCCCCTTCCCAGAAGCCCCGGCGGTGGCGTGGGCGGCGGCTGGCATGCCAGGGGAGGAAGTCCTTTTCCTCGGTGTTGGTTATTTCTGCTCCCTCCCTCACCTGTCTGTCTGTACACACATCTTCTGCCTGGCTTTGTGTTTCACAAGCACTCTTTTTGTTACCCATTAAGTAAATAGGTTTATTTGTCCCAGTGAACAAATGGTACCTGTGGTTCAGTTTTAATGAGGCCTACTGTATATAGCCATGCAGATCACACAGTGTGGCCACAGTGCCATTGAATTCTGCCAGAGACTTTGTTAGGGGCATGTTGGTGTTGTCATATGGATTGTACATTATAGTGACAATTTGATTGAACCCATTCAATCTCAAATACCAAATATCCAACAACAAAGATGTGTGCATTTGAATTAAATGTCCATTATTGGTTATGTCGAATACAGTTTAATGTGTAAGTGATTTTTCAGGTTAAGTGATTGTAATGTGTCTATTAGCCATAGCTGTAACTTACTGTATAGAACTGTACAGCCAAAAACAGTTGCTCTGACAGAGTGAATATTTTCTTCTCAATATACAATAACTGGGATATTGTCATCACAATAGACAATGCACTTCAAGCCTCACCTGCTCATACTGCAAATGAAAATGAAGATGGACATCTAACAAGAAATAATGGAAATGTAGCCGTGAACCTTTAAAATACAGTTTTTCTATAGCTTCATTACTAATTTATACCCTTATCAACATGGTCAGAAGCAGACCGTAATTGGACAGTGCATGGTTTCAGAGGATATGTTATATGATCACACTGTTTTTGCACACAAGATGCTCATTGCTAACTGCTACCAATTTATTATTATTGGGAACCACCTCGTTTTGTGTAATTGTAACCTAAAACAGGCAACTTTAGATTCGCACTTTCTGTCCACAGAAATAGTTGTCTATTTTGTTGTGTATCAAGCAGGTTACTGAGGTCAGGTATGTAGAGATGTGTTGATGACTACAGGGGTAATTCATAACTGAATTGAATAACGTACTGTAGTAGTCCATCCAATCAGCTAGTTTGCCGGTCTAATCTACATTACAAATCCTGCAGCCGAAGTGTTGCCATCGGTAACCGCGGAAAAATATGTTTGTATTTATTTATTTATTTGGGGATGGGGGATTACTGTATTATACAGTATATTTGCTGTTGATATATTTCTAGTATATTATGGGAGAGATGTACAGAGATGAATACTACAGTTTGTGCATGTTATACAGTATAATCCTACCCTCCACGCCAAATCTAATGTAACCTGGCAGTGACATTTATTTTTGTGAAAATCATGATGGGGGTTCTACAGTTCTACATTCTACATTTACATAAAACTCTGTTTCTTCTGTTGAGCACTGCCAAATGAACACAGTGTGTGGCATGTACAATTTGAAAAGTATGTTTTAAAATAAACTAAAACTATATCCCACACTGTCTGCTCAATAAAAGGGAACAACTCATTGTCATGACAGAGCTGACAAATGTGTGAGGAAAGGTATCTAAGCTAAAGAGTTTGAATGTAGAACAGATATTGAACAGATACTGTATATATCGAACTAAAATTGCCCTGATAGCTTTTATATTCAACTGCCTTTTGGATATGATTTTATTCTTAGATCTTTAGTTTGTGAATAATGTTACTGTACACATTCACCTCTTGCCCTAGATCCCTGTTTAAAGATGACTTAAAGAAAGATGCCATTCCTCCTTTTGGTATTTTGGTTTATCCTGGCAACAACACGGTTCCACACGCCATCATAACCTTTGTGACAGTTAAACAATGAAAAGTGTGTTGCCTACTGTTTACCTCTTTAGCATTTTCCTGAACTGAATGAAACCGTTGAAGGAATGTCCTATAAATAAGTTATTTGATGTGGCTAACCACCACCAGTCTCTAAAAGTAGAGCGCTGTAAACGTTGAGGCTTCTCTCCTCATCTCCTCTTACATAACTGTGCCACATGTACCAGATCAGCATAAAATATGATTGAGTCAGTAACTCATCATCATCAAGGGGGGAAGAAATGGTATCAATGCGTGAAAAGGACTGAGACGGATGCAGTTTTTTACAAATATAAATTATATGCTGGTACTACTCTCAACTTCTAACCTTACCTATGTCTTTATGTTAGACTATTCTCTTCGGGTCTTCACATTAGTCCTGTGTAGACAGAAAAACCTACATTTCCAATAACTCAACAGAGTGATGGTGCCCTCTAGTGGTGTTACTTATATTGTTTTTTAAATTGTTTTATGTGAGCTGCTGTGCTTTATGGGATAGTCACATTAGTGATGGGGATCTAGTAAAGCACAATGCCGCACTGTCACATCAAGTTACTGGAATTGAAATTATAAATAATTTAGAAAATGTATGAACACTGCTTCAGTGTGATCTATTCAACAGATTGTATTGGTGTTCTGTTTTATTAGTGCATTCCTGTAAGAAATGAACTTGTAAATATGTTTTCCTTCATTTGTAAATATAGCCAAAATATGAAATAAAGAGCCTGGATTCATTCAGATGTCTTACTGAGTTTTCTGCAGAGGATTTTATTAGGTTTAACTCACTACTCTATCCTAAAGTTGTCTGTTTATAAAGGTTTTATGGTCATGGCTAGAATGGATCCAGCTTTGGTCAAATGAAAATGTTACGTTCATTTGACAAAAGCTGGATCCCTTCTAGCCATGACCTGGTTTTCCGTTCCATTTCTTTGTTTATTTCTTTAATGAATTAATTAACCTTTATTTAACTAGGCAAGTCAGTTAAGAACAAATTATTATTTACAATGACGGCCTACCAAAAGGCAAAAGACTTCCTGGGATGAAAATACATAAATAACATGTATAGGACAAAACACACATCACGACAAGAGAGGCAACACAACACAACTTAAAGAGAGACCTAAGACAACAACATAGCAAGGCAGCAACACATGGCAACACAGCACGGTAGCAACACAACATGACAACAACATGGTAGCAACACAACATGGTAGCAGCACAAAACATGGTACAAACTTTATTGGGCACAGACAACAGCACAAAGGGCAATAAGGTAGAGACAACAACACCACACAGGGCAGCCACAACTGTCAGTAAGAGTGTACATGATTGAGTCTTTGAATGAGGAGATTGAGATAAAACTGTCCAGTATGAGCGTTTTCTGCAGCTCGTTCCAGTCGCTAGCTGCAGCGAACTGAAAAGAGGAGCGATCCAGGGATGCGTGTGCTTTGGGGACCTTTAACAGAATGTGACTGGCAGAATGGGTGTTGTATGTGGAGGATGAGGGCTGCAGTAGATATCTCAGATATTGGGGAGTAAGGCCTAAGAGGGTTTTATAAATAAGCATCAACCAGTGGGTCTTGACACCGGTATACAGAGATTACAAGTTTACAGAGGAGTATAGAGTGCAGTGATGTGTCCTATAAGGAGCATTGGTGGCAAATCTGATGACCGAATGGTAAAGAACATTTAGCCGCTCGAGAGCACCCTTACCTGCTGATTTCAGGGTTAGTTTGGCAGCTGGGGTGAAAGAGGAGCGATTACGATAGAGGAAACCAAGTCTAGATTTAACATTAGCCTGCAGCTTTGATATGTGCTGAGAGAAGGACAGTGTACCGTCTAGCCATACTCCCAAGTACTTGTATGAGGTGACTATGTCAAGCTCTAAACCCTCAGAGGTAGTAATCACACAGGTGGGGAGAGGGGCATTCTTCTTACCAAACCAGATGACCTTTGTTTTGGAGGTGTTCAGAACAAGGTTAAAGGTAGAGAAAGCTTGTTGGACACTAAGAAAGCTTTGTTGAAGAGCATTTAACACAAAATCCGTGGAGGGGGCAGCTGAGTATAAGACGGTATCATGTGCATATAAGTGGTTTGAGTTTATTTTTATTTTTACAGGGACAGTGCACATTAATCAACATTTCAGTAAAAGTGCCGGTTTTAGCCAACCGGCTAATTTTCAACCGCAGTCCCTGGGCAGGTTATTAAAAACAATTACAATATAGACAATAGCAACATAGAACAAGCAAGACATAGCAACATAGGACAAGCAAGACATAGCATACAGACAGAGCAACATAGGACAAGCAAGACGTAGCATACAGACAGGTTGAGAGAACTTCCTACTGCCTGAGCTATGTTGTTGATGTAAATTGAGAAGAGCATGGGGCCTAGGATTGAAATTTCCTTGGTGACAGGCAATGGCTGAGACAGCAGATTTTCTGACTTTATACACTGCACTCTTTGAGAGACGTAGTTAGCAAACCAGGCCAAAGACCCCTCAGAGACACCAATATTCCCTAGCCAGCCCACAAGAATGGAATGGTCTACCATATCAAAAGCTTTGGCCTAGTCAATAAAAATAGCAGCACAACATTGCTTAGAATCAAGGGCAATGGTGAGATCATTGAGGACCTTTAAGGTTGCAGTGACACATCCATACCCTGAGCGGAAACCAGATTGCATTCCAGAGAGAATACAATACACAAATTGTTCCAACACTTTTGATAAACAGGGCAAAATAGAACAGTTAGGATCAGCTTGATCTCCCCCATTAAATAAAGGACAAACTGTGGCTGCCTTCCAAGCAATGGGAACCTCCCCAGAAAGGAGAGACAGGTTTAAAAGGTTGGAGATAAGCTTGGCGATGATAGGGGCAGCAACCTTAAAGAAGAAAGGGTCTAAACCATCTGGCCCAGATGTTTTTTGGGGGTCAAGTTTCAGGAGCTCCTCTAGCATCTCGGACTCAGTGGCTGCCTGAAGGGAGAAACTTTGTAGCGGGGGAGGGGAAAAAAAGGGAGAATCATCGGGGATACCGGTAGTCGCATTAGAAGGGGTGGGAGATGTTGGACGGGCAAGGAGGCATGGCTGAGCCAAATAAGATTTCTGACTTAAGGAAGTGGTGATTAAAGAGCTCAGCCATGTGTATCTTGTCAGTAACAACCACATCATCAACTTTAAGGGACATGGGCAGCTGTGAGGAGGAGGGTTTATTCTCCAGGTCTTTAACCGTTTTCCAGAACATCTTGGGGTTAGACCCACAGAGAGAGTACTGCTCCTTAAAGTAACTAACTTGCCTTCCGGATAGCCTGAGTGCACTTATTTCTCATTGTCCTGAACGAGAGCCAGTCAGCCTGAGTTTGCGTGTGCCGAGCCTTCGCCAAATGCAATTCTTGAGGTGGAGTAACTCTGCAAGATCACAGTAGAACCAGGGGCTGAACCTGTTTTTAATTCTCATTTTCCTTATGGGGGCGTGTTTGTTAACAATACCAATGAAAATATCAAAAAAGAAGGTCTTCGACAGAGGGGATAAAGCTGATTTTTTACCATTTTACAGAGGCCAGTTCATGAAGGAAGGCTTGCTCATTAAAGTTTTTTAGCAAGCGTCTATGACAAATCAGGACACGTCATTTCACTGAGCAGCCATTACGAACACAGGCTGTAAAACAGTGATCACTAAGGTCATTACAGAAAACACCAGACTGATACCTATCAGGATTATTTGTGAGGATAACATCAAGAAGAGTAGCCTTTTCTGGGTGTTTGGAGTCATACATTGTGGGATTGGTAATAATCTGAGAAAGATTTAGGGAGTCCCATTGCTTTAGAACTTGGTCAGGTGGTTTAAGCATGTCCCAGTTTAGGTCACCTAGCAGGACAAATTCAGACTTGGTGTAAGGGGTCAGGAGAGAGCTTTAGGGCAGGTAGGGTACAGACCGGTGCTGATGGAGGATGATAGCACCCAGCAACAGTCAACAAAGAGCTATTAAAGTTTAATACTTAAAACCAGAAAATCTAATTGTTTGGGGGCAGACTTGGTGGAGACAATAGAGCACTGGAGGTGATCCTTGGTAAAGATTGCCACTCTCCCACCTTTGGAAGATCTGTCTTGCTGAAAATGTTATAACCAGAAAGGTTAACATCAGTATTCAAAACACTCTTCCTTCACCACGTCTCAGTAATGACCGACACATCTGGATTGGAGCTGTGAACCCACACTTTCAATTGATCAATTTTAAGTAATACGCTTCTAGTGTTAACGTGCAGAAAACCCAGGATTTTACGGGAGCAGAAATCAGTGTAACGGGTAACAGAGCACAAGTCAGAATTAGGGCTAGCAACAGCAGATGCTTCCCATCAGAACATGCCTCCCTCCTTCTAGAATGAGATTTTAGACAATCCTACAAGAGGCCGAATTATACGAAATAAGTTATTGAACTTATTTAGGTCATAACGCCTTTGTTCAGGGTTACCATAATAAACCAAATATATACCGTGTATTTTCAAATATTGAGCAGATTCAGGTCATTACTGAGGCGGAACCATGTCTAGGGAGATTTTGTAACAAGAAAAGAGGAAGAGTGTTTTAGGTGGACCGGAAGTTGTCTCCCGGAGTCACATTGAAAAACGAAAATCATTGATAACGTTAGCTACGCTTGTAGCTAGTGTCAAGTAAGTCATTGCGAAAATATGAATTTAATTACCGATTTAATCTTGTGTTGTTAGTACACAGCATAACTTTTTAAACGTGTCAAGCCTATTTGGGATTATTCCTTGAGACGAGTACTCCATGATAGTGTTAGCAAGAGAGCTAACAACCAGTCAGAAATCAACAGAATCTCTAAGCTAACGTGTCAGCAGCTACTCTTTTTACGCCACTTTGATATCGAAGTGACTTTTTCGTAGCAGGTTGGGAGAATTTACGCAGTAGATTTAGGATCATTAACGTAGAAGATCAGGAGACTTAGGTGGTAGCAAAAATGCTTTCATAACGTACTACGAAAATCACCTTGTATCAAAGCGGTATGAAAAGGTTGTGTCTCAGCTAAATTAGTTAAGAGAAATACTATTTTCAGTTGCGATAGTGACTTTTTCGTTGCAGGTTAGTATAATTTACGCAGCATGTTATAATAATTAACGTAGCAGGTTAGGAGACGGAGGTTAACGTTCGGACATAGTAGGTTAAGTTTAGCGAGAATACTTTCCTAACCTGCTACGAACATCACCCTGTATCAAAGCGGTTCGTAGCTATATCTAAGGGGGCACTACCTGAAGTGTAAACTATGTACCAGCAATACACTTCAAATCAAATGTAGACCTTACAGTGAAATGCTTACTTTACAAGCCCTTAACCAACAATGCGGTTTTAAGAAAAATACCTTTAAAAAAAAGATATAAAATAACAAATAATTAAAGAGCAGCAGTGAAATAACAATAGCGAGGCTATATACAGGGGGTACCGGTTAGTCAAGGTAATTGAGATACTGTATACATGTGGGTAGAGCTATTAAAGTGACTATGCATAGATGATAACAGAGCAGTGTAGAAGAGGGGGGGGGGGGGGGGGTGCAAGTAGTCTGGGTAGCCATTTGACTAGATGTTCAGGAGTCTTATGTCTTGGGGGTAGAAGCTGTTTTGAAGCCTCTTGGACCTAGACTTGGCGCTCAGGTGCTGCTTGCTGGGCAGTAGCAGAGCGCACAGTCTATGACTAGGATGGCTGGAGTCTTTGACATTTTTTAGGGCCTTCCTCTGACACTGCCTGGTATAGAGGTCCTGGATGGCAGGAAGCTTGGCCCCAGTGATGTACTGGGCCGTACGCACTACCCTCTGTAGTGACTTGTCTTTGGAGGCCGAGCAGTTGTCACACCAGGCAGTGATGCAGCCAGCTCTCGATGGTGCAGCTGTAGAACCTATTGATGATCTGAGGACCCATACCAAATCCTTTGTCTTCTCAGGGGGGAAAGGTTTTGTCGTGCCCTCTTCACGACTGTCTTGGTGTGCTTGGTCCATGGTAGTTTGTTGTTGATGTGAACACCAAGGAACTTGAAGGTTTTTACAATTGACATGAATCGTCTCTAACATTTTTTTCATAGGGCACACAGTGGAGCAGCATACAGACTCATTCATTCCTGATGACTCCACTTGAATAATCGTAGATATGTTTATCTCAAGGGTGGCCCCTCGCCTCAGTCTGCTTTGCAGAGCAACTGGTAAGTTTGTCAAGACACACATCAGATCTATAGCTAGCTTAAAGTGGAACTGACAATATTTTAACTACTTAGCAGATGTGAAACAGACCATCATAATATCAGTAAAAAAAAAGGTCAAATGACCAGTTTATGCTACAAAACCAACTTTATAAGAGGTTTTAAATGGAGGTTATATTTGACTCAACATTCCATGACGTACACTAAAGCATTGTTGGCAGAATAGATGGATGCAGGTCAATGCATGATAAATATAATTCACCAATACATTTCTTGGTAGTCCAAAACATATTGCTATCAGGTTGTAATTCACAGCTGGCCTGGTGCATTGTTTGCTGCCTCCATTCGGTTGCTTCGGTTTCCATGACAAAAAGAGAGGAATGTAACTAAGGCTGTCAATAAAATCAAACGAGCAAGGGCAATGATCACTAGTCAGTCATAACATAGGCTTGCGTATCTATTTATGTAGCAAGCTAAAAACACAGCGCCTAACGCTAGCTGGGAGGATGTCATGTCACTTTCTCCTCCCTCATATTGTTTTTTCGGTGGCTATACATGGCTAGAGATCCTGGTGTCGTTTGGTTAGCTAGCAAGAACTTGAACGACTTATCCAGGTAGCATTTCTCCTGCGATCGCAAATTCACTCAACTCGATTTCGGAGCACTTTCGTCTGTGTGCCAGAGCTCAGAATAACTGATGCATTTTCGAACGCTCAACACCTGTTAAAATAGGACCGGTGTCAGTAAACGTAGGCAAAACAAATAAGTAAGTCACAAACGCTCTAGATAACATGTAACCAGCTCTGCTAGGGCAAGTAAAAAGGTCAGGGGGAGGTGTTCTCTCATTTGTGTCAAAGTAGCTTGCTTGCCAACTTTAGCCGTTTAGCTCGGTTGCAGGCAAGCCGCAGAACGATGAGGAGGCTACAATTATCCATCGTTTATCAGTGGAATTTTGACGGCCAACTAGCTGAACAGTTTGAGAGAGTTTGTCTAATGTTCCTTCTTAGATTTGAGCTCATCTTGCTCTGGTTAGCATTAGTTGTTGATAACTGAGGGAGAGAGAGCCTACCCTTTCATGGTTGTTGGATCAATAGGACTGTAAAGTTCCCAAAAGTAAGAGGATTCATGCGGTATTGACATATTTGCAGAAATCCATTCAAGTATATTTTTGGGGCGAATGCGTTCTAATGATCTTAGGTTGCGCTGTTGCTACTGACTAAACACACAGTCCAGTTCAAAGTGAATGATGGCAGGCCTGGGTGGAAAATGGCTTGTTTGAATAAAGGCCTACTGTAGCTCTGATTGGCTTTGGTAAACCGGTCTGTGTAGACTCCGGTCCTGGACGAGACGGATGTTTTCAGTTTTATTTACTGCAGTGTCTATTAATTGTCCAAATGCATGGCTGATTTCCCACTATATTGCTATAGAATTTTCCCAGGTGCCTTAGTAAAAGCAATTCCCAAACATTCTAAGAATTTATCAAAATGACCATATCTAAGTGCTTGCTTGTCAGAAAATGTTTTAAAAGTGTCATATTCTTCCTGGGGGTGTATATGAACAGATTTTAATACCATTTTATGTTTCTAAAATGCTGTCAGTTCCACTTTAAAATGTGGCACTATCACTTAAATGGTAAACTGATACAATTCTGTTTATGCTCCTTCAACGCTCAGGTGCACTTCAGACTCCAGTACAGTCATTGCGTGGATCTCTACTGCCCGTCTTCCCTGCTTGCTGCTCTTCTCTAAATGGAAAACCCAGAAACTATGGAACGGCAGCAGATAACTCACAGCCTCCTCAACCGTGGGTGGCACTGGAGCCAGACCTAGAAGAGTTCCTCGTCCCTCGTAATCTATCAGTGTCCCCACTGGAGAGCTGGCTCTCCCTGCACTACTCCCTCCCTCCCCTGCTAGAGGCTCCTCAGCCCCTGGAGGAAGGAGATGTGATGGTGGACACCAAGGTGTTGCCCCCATTTGCAGTCCCTCTACTGGAGGAGGGTGATGGCTCCGTCACGCCCCTCAGCTGTAAGAACGTGCTGGAGATCCGGCGGCGGAAGATGAACAGGCACAAGTACAAGAAGCTGCTGAAACGCACTAAGTTCCTGAGAAGGAGGGTGTTGGAGGGCAGGAGGAAGAAGAAGCAGGTCAGTGTTTTGGTTGGAGATGGAAGGAGAATGTCGTGCTCTTAATTGTTGTTCTTATGAGTATAAACTCTTAACGGGATACTCTGGGATTTTGGCAATGAGTCCCTTTATCTACTCCTCCAGAGTCAGATGAACCCGTGGATACAATTTTTGTGTCTCTGTCCATTATGAAGGAAGTTAGAGGTAGTTTCACAAACCAATGCTAACTAGGCGTTTGCTCAGTGACTGGAAGTCCCAACGGTATCTGTTGGATGCTACCTCTAACTTCCTTCAAACTGCATTCAGAGACATAAAAATGGTATCCACGAGTTCATCTGACTCTGGGGAAATAGATAATGGGCCCTATTGCTCATTGGGGTGGCAGGCAGCCTAGTGGTTAGAGTGTTTCGGTTGCCAGATCGAATCCCAGAACCGAACTGAAATGTGTCATTCTGCCCCTGAACAAGGCAGTTAACCCACTTTTTCCCGGTAGGCCATCAATCTAAATAAGAATTTGTTCTGACTTGCCTAGTTAAATAAAGGTCCAATTAAAAATGACAAAATCCTTAATTATCCCTTTAACTGCTTATCACTCGCAGCTTATGTTACCTCAGTAATAATGTCCCCACTGCTTTGAACAGAGTGTAACACTTATTACAGTCCCTGTGAGCGCTCTAATAGTGTATTTTCTGTACTTGTGTGCAGAAACGCTTTGAGAAGGATCTGCAGAGGATCTGGATGAGAGCTGGACTGAAGAAAGCCCCAGAGGGATGGAACACACCCAAAATCTTCATTAAACAGTACAAGTCCAAGAGGGGATGAAGAAGAGTACATGCAAGGCTGAAAGCCTTCTGGCACACTGCTGACTGACCCACATACTGGGTCATAACAGGACACGTACGCTTTTCCTCAAACACAGCAGAGCAGCCTGCTCTCCTTTGCTACTTGTCAGTGATTTGGACATTTTCCAGATGTTCTCTCCTGTTGAGTGTGATGTTCATTGTAAGTAAGTGAAAATGAACAATAAAGCTTTGTTTCCCATCCTTATAATTGTATCTACTAATCTTATTTAATATATCATACCAGTATGTTCATACCTGCTTAGCATAGGCTGCTACATTATTGTATTTATACCTTTTCCTTTGCTGTTTCCTGAGAGAAACAGTGAGTGGCAGTATTGTACAGCCTCTGTTTCATTGAACTTGGGAGTCTGAAAGATGTTAAGCTGACATAGTCCATTGTTGTTCAGTGAGTGACAAAATGGTAAAACAATATTCTGGTATCGTGATATTAGGTCAGAAGAAGTGGTCACTTTCAAAGATGCCAATGTGAAGCAGGAGACGAGAAGATGCACTCTGTCTGTTTTCTCTGTCGCAGTGCCAGGAGGTGTAGGGTTTCACAGGCACGTGTAGGAGGGGCATACCCTGCTGGTCTAGACTCTGGAGAAGTCTGTCGTTTTGTTGTTGACGCACTTTCTTCAGGTGTTGCTTTCTTCTGTCCATTGATGCACACACATCTCCGTGTTGCAGCCTACCATCTTTTCTCCCAGCTTTCGAGGTGAAGTTGGACAAGAAAGACAAAGACATGTTGCTGCTGTTTCTGAGTAAGTTCCAAGTTTTGTTTTTACTATAACGGAACAAAAGCTTCAATGTTTGTCGACCCTGCGCCAAAATGATAAAGTTAGTCGACCCTGCATCAATGCAGTCAATGCAGATTCATTTAAACGTATTTAGCATGGGTATAGTATTTATCCTGATACCTAGTAACTTTACCCTGCCTTTAGGTACAGACAATGTCTACCTCAAATACCTTGTACCCCTGCATCAATGATCTGTTAAATGTACTCTGTATATCACAAAATTCTTATGTAAAATGGGTAAAGAAGAATGGACAATCATGTCTGCCTCGGGTATTTGGTGGCGGTTGGGTGCTTTTCTTATGGGTTCACTCCAATGTGTTTTGAGTTAACTGCGGTCAGAGTGGGAGAGTCAGCACAATCCCTGTAGCCTGTCATTATATGTGCCAGTAAATGAGGGAGAGTCTCACCATAAGTGGGCTGGAGTTACTCAAGATACAGGGATTACCACTTAAACTCAATTTAGGGCCTTAGACAATGTTATTCAATATAGGAGGCTATCAAAATGTAGAGTCACCGATTTTCATGAATTCTTACTTAAAATTTTTAATTATAATGACAATGTTCATTGAATGATTTACCAATATCGTGGTCATTGCAGAAGTTGGTAGGAAGGAAACCAATTTATTCTGCGTATCAAGTGTCCATGCATGCCCTAGGCTAGAGGCAAACTGCGATTTACAGGAATGGACAGGAAATTCATACCCTCTTGTTAGGGACGGTTTACAGATTCAGATATTGACTGATTCCAGCCTCTGCATAATGTCAACAAAATGATGCTTATCAGGCAGGATGTGCCTTCTAGAGCAAAGAGTGTCTCTGAATTGACCCTTGTGTATATAGCTGAATCTGCAGCTTGGTTGAGTTATTACTGAGCTGTGCTGTGTGCTCCTCAAACTACAGTGTCATTGGGGGAGCAAAAAAATCCTGCATATTTTTTATTTTTTGTAAAAAAAAATTACTAACGGTCTTTCTGTTTGTGCAACTAAACTATATATTACCCTCCTGAGCAAAATAATACAGCATGTTCATGTTTTTTTTTCTTAAATCATTTTTCCACATTCAGTAATGTGTATCATTACTGTAGCGATTCACCTTCAGATGTAAGTTATTGTGAAAGTGTCAGTCATTTAACATGGCAATTCAGGAGCAGGTAGTTAAATCTTTAAGGGTTAGTTTTGTATGTCTGCACCAGAGACCAAGGAGACATGATTATTATATATATTTTTCTGTCCACAGAATTGTTTATGTCCTTCAGTGCTGCTCATACCACAGTTCTCCAGCATAGTGGCACACATATAACCAACCTTGGACTTACGCTTGAGCTCATGGACTCGCATAAACATGTTGATACTAGAGATGAGACATTGCCTCGTCTAGATGGTTATATCATAAGAAACATCAGCACCTCAAGTTCAATGACTTCACCAAACAAGAAATAGTCATTTTAATCGTAGGAGAACCTTTGAAATAAATTTTATTTCAATGCCCCTAGAGACCAGCAACTAATCACATAGGGAGTAAGTTTACTGACCGTAAATAAGTAAAAATCACAGTTGATGTGAAACCATGACAGGACTGTATTAGAATGCATCAGAGGAGATGAGCAAGCATTTCCTGTTAGTCTACACCAGTTGTATTTGGAGCATGTGACATTTGACAGTTTAGTCATTAAGCAAGCAGACACTATTATCCAGAGCAACTTACAGGAGCAATTAGGGTTAAGTGCCTTACTTAAGGGCAAATTGGCAGATTTTTCACCTTGTGGCTCGGTGATTCGAAACTGCGACCTTTCGGTTACTGGCCCAACGCTCTTAAAACACCTTAAGGATCCGCCCCTTTTCAATTTTCACCTAAAATGACATGCCCAAATCTAACTGCCTGTAGCTCAGGACTTGAAGCAAGGATATGCATATTATTGATACCATTTGAAAGGAAACATTTTGAAGTTTGTGGAAATGTGAAATGAATGTAGGAGAATAACACATTAGATCTGGTAAAAGATAATACAAAGAAAAAAACATGTTTTATGTTTGTCTTTTTTTTGTACCATCTTTGAAATGCAAGAGAGAGGCCATAACGTATTATGAAAGACCAGGCGCAGTTTATATTTTGGCCAGTAGATGGCAGCAGTGTACGTGCAAAGTTTTAAACCTATCCAATAAACCATTGCATTTCTGTTAAGTGTTTCAAGACTGCCCAAATGTGCCTAATTGGTTTATTAATACATTTTCAAGTTCATAACTGTGCACTCTCTTCAAACAATAGCATGGTATTCTTTCACTGTAATAGCTACTGTTTAACTGGACAGTGCAGTGAGATTAACAAGAATTGAAGCTTTCTGCCAATATCAGATATGTCTATGTCCTGGGAAATGTTCTTGTTACTTACAACCTCATGCTAATCACATTAGCCTACATTAGTTCAACCATCCCGCAGGGCACCTACTGATCCTGTAGAGGTTTTTAACCACTTGATTTGACGAGTCTCCCTGAGTCATATCACTTTTCCTCATGTGAGGGGATTCTGTCAGATCAGCAGATGAACAAAACACCTGGTATCTACTGTCTCTGCAAACCCCACAACTACCCCTTAAAAACAGCATAGGCCTACTCAAAACTCTAATAACTTGACTTTCCATTTTTATGGTGTTAATTTAAACAAAACATAAGCCTGCCTGCTAAACCTCTAGGATTGATCGAGAATAGCTCCCTTAACATTGGTGTATGAAATACAATAGGCATCTATGATCTAAGTAATGGTCACCCAGTTGTAGCGCTGGGCTGTGGCAGTGGGCACTGGCTGACTGTGTTTACCCCCAGAACTTTGGCCTTGACAGTTCTTAGCAGGGGAATGAATAGAGCCTCTGTGTTGCTGCCTGGGCTATATGCTTCTCTCTGCAGCTGGCCCTTAGGTAAACAGCAGACATAATAGCGCCTAGTGACTATCTGGGTTAGAAATAGCAGACCTGCTACGGGAATGCCTTCAGTCCCAAAAGGCGAAACATTGAAATATAGAGAAGTGTATATACTTCTCCCTGTCTCATTCTTGCCCCTTCTTGTTTTTTCTCTTGACCTATTTTCTGACTCTTCCTCCAACCAGTTGTCTCATTGAAGCAGCTGTTCGACCAGCCAGCCTTAACTACTGTATAAGCTATCCGTTCACAACAGCGCAGTGACCACAACTCTGTGGTCAGCTCAGGTCCTACCCTGCCAGATGAATAGTTATGGTTCCTATGATGACAATGGCATTTTCTGTTATTTGTTTCAGGTTCTGCTGTCTTCATGCCCAGTGGTAAGTCCCCATAACATGCAACCTTGATTGTATTACACATTTTTATCCACAACATTTATGCCTCTATTTGCTGTTTACATTTAGTATTTTTTAGGGTTATGTTTTTTTCTCTCCATTATCTTGTTGAGAAATGTTTTCATTTTGTGTGTTTTTTTCCTGTTGCAAAATGTACAAATAAGTCCTGTGTGTGTTGCATTAGCATGGGGCCAGAGCAGCAGCAGTCTAGGTGTGGTGGTGGAGGCCCGCAACATCACCCTCCCAGCTGGGACCCTGGCGGTACTGCCCTGCAACAGCCCCCGCATGGTGTGGACCCGGGACCGCCTGAAGGACCGCCAGAGGGTGGTCCACTGGGACCTGGTCCGGAGCATACCAGAGTACTCTGTGGAGAGGATACTGGACATGTCCCCCGGGGTCAAAGAGAGAGTCTACAATGGGTTCAACAAGGGCCGGATAACCATCCCCAAAACCGCCTTCACTGACGGGAACTTCTCCCTCGTCATCAACAGTGAGTTGGGCCCGTGGTATACTGTATGCTCATGACTGTACAGAATATTACACTAATTTATGTTACTCGAGAAAATGTCATTGGAATGTGTGTTATGCCAGATGTGGGAGCAGCTGACCGAGGTGTTTATAGTTGTAACCTGCACCACCACTACTGCCAGCTGCACCAATCCATCAAGATACAACTCAACACCACCAAGTCAGGTGACTATCCACAATAGGTATCTGAATCATGATGATTTGAATAGTCTTCCATACAGTATCTATTATGCTTAAATGAAAAATGCTATTCACCCTGTTCCATCTCAGCCCGTAAGGAGAAGCGGTACTGGGACGGGGACAAGACAGTGTTTGTGGTGTTGCTGGGGAGCTCGGTGGTGTTGCCGTGTGTGAACCGGCGGCCCCTGTGGACGGACGGCCAGCAGGAGGAGCAGCAGCAGGTAGCCCACTGGGACTGGCAGCCCCCTGGGGTGAGACCTGATTTGGCTGACCGCCTGGTGGACCTGTACGCTTCCGGAGAGCGCAGACAGTATGGACCGCTCTTCCCTGTGGATAAGATGAGTGTTTCTGAGGATGCCTTCTCTGTAGGGGACTTCTCTCTGACCATATCTAACCTGCAGCCCATTGACAAGGGCCTGTACTCCTGCCACCTGCACCACCACTACTGTGGCCTGCACGAGAGACGCATCTTCAGACTCATGGTGGGGCCTCCACTCCCCCCACCTCCTCTGGTCCCCACTGCAGCTCCTGCTGTCCCCCACGCACTCCCCAATGACGACCCAAGTAAGACACTCTGCATATCCCTTTCTCTTAGGGTTTATTCTCTGATTGGAAGTGTGAACCATTTTTCAACTTCATCAGAGCATGGCGGGTATAGTTAGAATAAAGCCCTTTCTCCTTTCCTTTCAACTATAAATCATTCTATCTTCTCTCTATATTCTCGTTCACATTTTCCCTGAGCTTCGTTTTCCCTAATCTGATTGGTGTTTGTGTCTGCCTGTCTTTACAGCAGCCTGTGTCTAACTGAGAACACTGTTCCTGGGGTATATTTATTGGTCATATTTATAGGCATTTTTGGCCAGTTATGTCAGTGCATCTTTGTGCCAGATCTCTTCTCAAACTTTTTCTCCGTCTGCACAAGAGGAAGGCGGAGAGAAAGAGGGAATGAAGGAGTGGGCAAAAGAGGCAACAAAAACAAAAGAAACAGATGGAGAAAAAGAGGGTGAGAAAAAAAGAATGAAAGAATGCATTTGGCCGCAGATGAGCTGACAAGCGAGGGGGAGAGAGCCCTGGAGTGTTGAGAAAGGGAGGGGGTTTTGTTTGGGGAATCTGACTGTTGGCTGCAGGCAGCCAGTCTGAAAGGCCACTAATTGTCCAAAACCGAAATGCTCTCATTTTCATTGGAGACCTTTTTAATTTTTCTGTAGTTGAGCAAATGGCTTAGTTTACAGGAGGAGCCATTCTAGCTCAACAGGGGCAGTCAAGCCAGACTCCAGGGGAAGGAGGGCGCATGGTGAGGCTTTGCAACTGGTGAATTGGGATTTCTGTTCGTCTCTAAGTTTCATTATCTCTCTACAGTAACCTGTCTACAGAGTCTCTCTCCATCACTAGTCTGATTCTCTCCTTCTCCCTGGCCTCTGGTTGGGGCGTGTTTATCAGCAAAAGGATGAAATGTGCTACATCTGTTCAGCACCTGGACCAGCTGGGACATGAAAGGGGAACAGTGGGGGAGGTGTTGGCAAGGGTTGGTTCAGTGTTAGATGTGGATCCTCCTTTGTCCTTTTTAAGATGGGTTGATCCATTTAACAGCATTGTAAAGTATGCAGGGAAGAAATGCACATGGATCAATGCAGAGATATCTTCAGTTCTTTGCTTTGATTTTTACTTTGTGACTTCATCTTTCTTCTACTTAGTTGTGCTTTTTCCCTTGTTAAGTCCAGCCAACTCTTATCCCCGTCCTCTGCAATTGCAGCAGCCATTATCCCACTTTTTTGTTACACTGTAATCATTTATGGCAAGCTAAAGTAGAGCTCGGTGTTGTTGTGAGCGCCAGAACCTGGATAAGTCAGCCAAAACATTTAGAATAGAAAATAACCAGAAATGCAGACCAGGTCAGATTCCTTCAGCTCATTGGCTTGCTAATTAACCACAGTCTTTCAACAAGACTAAAACCACTCGCTGTGTGACCTCTGCACGGCACATGTCACATTGTGTTTCTGCGTGTAAGTTCTTGTCTGATCTATCAGGGGAATGGAAACAGGCAACAGCTGAGATACAGAGAGAGAACTGAGGCAAGACTAATTGTTCTCCAGAGATAGTTGACCTTGACCATGACACTGCAGTTTCATGCATATTAACAACATTCAAAACAGACAAGAGATAATTAGCAACTCTGATGCCACTTGGGAAGTGTTGAATTAGATTAATTCAATACAATTTGTTCTGTAAGACTGGTGCAGTTTGCAAGATCCACCCAGGGATGGTATCTGTCCGCCGCTCATTTCTTATTTTAAGCCTGCCTCAAGCTAATACCTATCCTCAGGCTAGTTTAATCAGTCATGTGTCATAACATACAGACCAGTCAAAAGTTTGGACCCACCTACTTATTCAAGGGTTTTTTCTTTATTTTTACTATTTTCTATATAGTTTTGACGTCTTCACTATTATTCTACTATATATTCTACTCTAACACACATGGAATCATGTAGTAACCAAAAAAGTGTTAAACAAATTTGAGATTCTTCAAAGTAGCCACCCTCTGCCTTGATGACAGCTTTGCACACTCTTGGCATTCTCTCCGCCAGCTTCATGAGGTAGTCACCTGGAATGCAAGTTAACAGGTGTGCCTTGTTAATTTGTGGAGTTTGTGCGTTTGAGTCAGTTGTGTTGTGACAAGTTAGTGGTGGTATATAGAAGATAGCCCTATTTGGTAAAAGACCAAGTCCATATTATGTTAAGAACAGCTCAAATAAGCAAAGAAAAATGACAGTCCATCATTACTTTAAGACATGAAGGTCAGTCAATCCGGAAAATGTCAAGAACTTTGAAGTTTCTTCAAGTGCAGTCGCAAAAACCATGATGAAACTGGCTCTCATGAAGACTGCCACAGGGAATGAAGACCCAGACTTAACTCTGTTGCAGAGGACAAGTTCATTAGAGTTAACTGCACCTCAGATTGCAGCCCAAATAAATGCAACAGAGTTCCACTGTTCAGAGGAAACTGCGTGAATCAAGCCTTCATGGTTGAATTGCTGCAATGAAACCACTTCTAAAGGACACCAAGAAGAGACTTGCTTGGGCCAAGAAACACGATCAATGGACATTAGATAAGGTCATTAGAGTAAACTGCACCTCAGATTGCAGCCCGAATAAATGCTTCACAGAGTTCAAGTAACAGACGCATCTCAGCATCAACTGTTCAGAGGAGACTACGTGAATAAGTCCTTCATGGTCAGATTGATACAGAAAAACACTACTAAATGACACCAATAATAAGAGACTTGCTTGGGCCAAGAAACATGAGCAATGGACATTAGAGTGGTGGAAACCTTGAATTTTTGGTTCCAACCACCGTGTCTTTGTGAGACGCCGAGTAGGTGAACAGATGAACTCTGTGAAGCATGGAGGAGGTGGTGTGGTAGTGCTTTGCTGGTGACACTGTCTGTGATTGATTTAGAATTCAAGGCACACTTAACCAGCATTGCTACCACAGCATTCTGCATCGATACACCATCCCATCTGGTTTGCGCTTAGTGGTGCTATAATTTGTTTTTCAACAGGACAATGACCCAACACACCTCCAGGCTAAGGGCTATTTTACCAAGAAGGAGAGTTGAGGAAGTGCTGCGTCAGATGACCTGGCCTCCACAATCACCCGACCTCAAGCCAATTGAGATGGTTTTGGATGAGGTGGACCGCAGAGTGAAGGAAAAACAACCAACAAGTGCTCAGCATATGTGGGAACTCCTTCAAGACTGTTGGAAAAGCATTCCAGGTGACTACCTCATGAAGCTGGTTGAGAGAATGCCAAGTGTGCAAAGCTATCATCAAGGCAAAGGGTGGCTACTTTGATGAATTTAAAATATATTTTGTTTTGTTTAACACTTTTTTTGGTTACTATGTGATTCCATATGTTTTATTTCATAGTTTTGTTGGCTTCACTATTATTATATTCTGTAGAAAATAGTACAAATAAAGAAAACCCCTTGAATGAGTAGATGTGTCCAAACTTTTGACTGGTACTGTATCTGAGGATGGGCCAAGGAGAACAGATTTAAAAGAAACAAATGCCTCTAGGTGATGGAAAGCAAAAGTATTTTTAGTGTCATCAGCCTTCCCAGGCTTGGTTAATACAGGTCTCCACCATCATTATCCCCAATGACTATCATTTCTGTTCTCACCCAGCAGGTGAGAGAGACCTGTGTAACAGTGGCAAGCTGATTGATGGTTATGGTGCAATAATTGTGTAATGGGAAGGTATGGTACATGTTATTGTGTGCAGACGGTTTGGAAGTAACAATTTGATATGCCAATTTGTAATAGCTATTTTCGTTGATTTAAATCACATGGTTTTCACAGTTAGCAAATCCCGTTCTCCCCCGTCTCTGTTATTTTGCTTAATTAATTGTCTGAAACCTGGCAGACGTGGTGTTTGTGTTGCACAGAGCATGACTGTGAGGTGAGTGTTGTCAAATGTCTGCTTACACTGACCAGTCAGACTGGTGGAGTTTCAAGGACAGAGAGGCAGCAACAGCTAGGGTTCATTCTTTATACTTTGCAAAACATTGTCTGTGTTTATGAGAAAAGGTAAATATCTGGAAAACTAATTTGGACAGGCTGACCGCACATAACAGAATTCCTCCCCTCGGTCCTTCCTTTCCTCCCTCTCCTCTTTCTTAGTTAATCGGTATTTCTCTTTTTATGTTATGCAAGTCATTACAGCTGAACCAGGTCAATTCTTCCTTTACTCACGGTCTCTGAAATAAATTAAAACCAGCCTAAAAATAGTGGCACAACTGTTTTTCAATTATGCAGAAAAAACATGTAATTGTCGTTCAAAATGCAATATCAATGGAAAACACTGAGTGTACAAAACATTATGAACACCTGCTTTTTCAATGACAGACTGACTGGGTGAAATCTATGATCCCATTATTGATTGTCACCTGTTAAATTTGCTTCAATCAGCGTAGATGAAGGGGAGGAGACTGATGAAAGAAGGATTTTTATAGCTCAATATTAGGAAGGTGTTCTTAATGTCTTATACACTCAGTTCAAATTAAACCACATGTATTGGTTATATACGATCATTAATTTCACTCAACATGGATAAAACAAAACGTGATATAATGTTCCACCACCAGCCTGTGTTTCTAACACAATGAGTGTTCATAGCAGACCAGTGAACCCACAGTGTTGTCCTCACACCTTCAGGCCACAACGTGGTTGAACTGGAGAGGCCACGAGTCGTCAACGTCATCCTCCCTGAGCACCGAGGGCACTTCCTCCAGCAGCTGGGTTACATCCTGGCTACCTTCTTCCTCCTAGCCTTCATCATCACAATAGTCACTGTGCTTACCCGACGACGCAGAAAGAGAGGTAGCGTGTGTGGGTGTCTCTACTGTATGTATCTCTGTCTCTTTATCACACACAGACACACTTTGAATGTGCTTCAATTTACACATGTCCTTGATTTAATATTTAAATCAGTTGAGTGGCTGTGTGATTTTGTGACCTGTAAATGGTATGTTAAAGGTGTGTTAATCTTGTTTCAGGGCTGGAGTATGACCTGCAAAGATCTAAATGGTGAGAACCGATTTAGTAAGCGGTCACACTTGATAATGAGAATATTACTCATTTTAAGGAGGACCTGAACTCACTGAATTTTTATGACTAACCACTTCCCTCTCTTACTGGTAAACAGGAGGGGTCATGTGACTGACCATGGGGACATTGCATTGGACGCCACAGAGCTGAAGGTCTGCAACCAGGAACACCTGAATTCAAGTAAGGCTCCCATGCTGCCTGTAAGCCCTACCTCATATCGACTAGAGAGTTTGAACAGGGCGACTGGTATCAATAATGACTGTTGCTGCACAGAGCTCATACCGTATGGTTTATATCATGACATGTCAAATTGAATGACCAACCCTTTTGCATTTCTATCCTTAGATTACAAAAACAACTTACTGAAAGAGAGAGATATGTCCAAAGACCGCAATAAAGGTAAATGTATGTGACATTATGGGCTCCAAACCACAATTTCATGCCTAATTGAATGGCTTTCTTTTTGCTAATCTTCTCATTTCTTTCCTATTATTCTCTTCCCTCCTCCATATCTCTCTCTAGAAATGGATGGAAAGTTGTGGAAGTGAGACAGAAATAGCTGATATGCTGCTGGCTGGTCCAGGGCAGACGTACAGGATAAGGAAGTAAAGGATTATAATGGTGGAATTCAAAGCAGAGGACAGGAGGGGGGGGGGGGGGACGCTTTCTCTTTTTATAGACACCCCCTTACCAAACTCTCTTACCAAAACATTTCTATTGCTGCGCCAGTCAACGTTTGTTTTATATTTCCATACTGGTAAAGTCTGTATTCTGATCTGCTGTGATTTTTAACATGGCTAGATATGTCTTTGATTTTGTATTACACAGATATTTGATGTCAAGTATTTTATAGATCAATAACACTGTGTACTGTACAACCTTTTTGTATGTAACAAAACACTCTCTGTCACTGTATTCCTTTAATTCACCCTTCAAACTTTTCATTTTCAGAATGCATGGTGCCTTTTTAATGTGTGTGGGAGAACTGTCGTGTTCCATGTGTGATTTCATAGCTCATAACGCGTTGAGTAAGTTTATTAAAAATATTTCCACATCTTGCTGTAATTGACTGTTAACACATTACATTAAGCCAACGTATCCTTTCTGTAAAGAGTCATAAGTAGTTTATAGTCAGGCTTTTAATTATTCATTGGTAGATTGCTTATAAAGGAGTAATAAGACGTTATAACTGTATCCTTACCAAATCCATTTGTGATTGACGATCATGGACCACAAAGAAGGCTATACATGTAATGGAACTCAGGAAAACAAGCCTTGAACAGAATCCAGATGTGTTTTTTAGGAATGTATGTTAGGATATGTACGTTTGCATGTGAGGGATTGTCTATTTGTGTAATGCATGCTTGCAGTACACTAAAGTTTGGAGCTGTCAAGTTGACAAGCCAACGCATCTTGCAATCTGGGTTATTAGGATTCGTGTAGAAATGGGAACGAAGAGGACTAAGTTTGTAGAAGACGTCATATTTTTCAATTACTCTAATTGGATAAAGGGGTCCTGACACTGTCAGTTTGGAAGCTTTACTTACAAGCAAGTTATCTGTGCAGTAGCATGCTGGTTCATTATCTTCACTCTAATAAACATTAATTAAAAAAACAATACTGGGTTGACCATTATTTTAATAATTCTATTACAATGTGTACATTGTGCTCCTGTTGTATGAATAGGAAGAACATCTAAAGCCAAACCCATTGCTTTAAATCAATGGTTAAATAAGATTTTCTTGAAGAGAGAGCTTAACAAGAAAAATTGAAATGAACCTTATTCAAGAAAATAACGTTTGTCATTTAATGGTCAAGAGTATTGGCTGGTAGAGGTTAGAAACCACCATTCATTCCATAGCTTTCAAACAGTGGCTGTAGATAGACGCTGCTGCCACTGTACAGCAGCACAAGACTACCACCTACTGACGAATTGGACGGAAAGGTGATCAAGAAAATCTGTACACCTTGATGATAATATTGACAATAATTATCATAATTATTGTAATAAATGAGTAATTATTACATTGATTTACAATGATATCGGGTATTGGATATATTGTATCTAGGTTGTAATACTTAGATGACTGTAAAGAAGGCTAATAATAACGAATATAATGATTTAATATATTTATATATATATATTTTTATTAATCAATATAATTATCAATATTATCAACAGTTAAAACTATTACTGAAAATCAACACCAAAGATTTAACTGAATAAAATGTGTTCTCCAATCCCTTCTTTCTTTATGGTGCAGACTGCAGTACTATCTGTGACTAGTACCGTATAATGGAGAACATTAGCAGTCTAGCTTAAACACACCACTAGATGACAGCAATGGCTAACGAATTACTGGAAAAAATTGAAATATTCCCAACTCGATATCGCAAGGATGTGGACCGTCCCTTCCTGTTTTAGTACCGAGAGAGCCACCGTACCGAGACACATTGGAGCTGGAATACAGTCACTTAGAACTCGATTATGTCTAGATTTCTACTTAATTTATCAAAGACAAGGTTATTTATTTTCCAGCGTGAGGTCTACAGTTATATTTATTCATGCTGTCACGGTAGCATTTCGTCTTAGACGGATAGATAGACAGACAGCCTCATAAACCTATTTATTATTGCACTGCCAACCCTTGTTCCTTTCCTGTGTCAATGATTGTCCTACCCTCACTCTCATGGCGGAGACTAAAATAATATATCACATTGACGAGGAGGAGACTCCTTATCTAGTGAAATTACCCGTTTCTCCTGAGAAAGTCACTTTAGCGGATTTTAAGAATGTCCTTAACAATCGTCCGGTCAATAGCTACAAATTCTTTTTCAAATCCATGGACCAGGATTTTGGGTAAGTAGCCACCATGAAAGCGTACAATTTCTTCGCCGTGTATGTTGTAATCTTGTGTTTTGTGTGTTTTTTTTTTAATCATAGAAGTAAACATGTAGCCCAGCCCTGGTTGGTTACACTGACAACCATGTGTCCAATTTCACAACAAAGGTTGCAACATTGTAACATTCGCGCAGGAGTGTGCGGTGTCTAATCTGCTGTTTGGCACCTGTTCATTCATTGTATCCAATGCGCAATATAATAGATCCTCATTTGAAGTTCGAACCCGTCACACCAATATCCCATGATGACACTTAACGTGATCCGCTTATATTGTTGTCGATGTTGGTTGTGAGGTTACTGTAGCCTGGACGTTTATAAGGCTGCGCTGTGTGGTCATCGTCATGTAATAAGCATATCTAACATGATATGCTACGTTGACAAAGCCTCCACATGTTCGCTGTTTGGCACTAGCTCGGGGTCGAATCCAAATGAATTATTGCCAGACAGGTTTATCTTGTGTGTTTATGACTTTGGAGCACGTATGTGAATAGGGAATAAAGAGAGAGAAGAACAGAAAAAGTAGATTGGAGATTGATGCCGATAATGGCCACATAGCCTAACTGTAGCCAATCATGATTTTCAGGAGACAGCCATCAAACGTGACTGCGTGACTCTATGATGACAACTTTGACATATATATGTCTTGTTAATCTTACTTAATGTAATAAAATAGGCTATTACATTTCATCTGATGCGTCAAATAAGCTTCTTTAATATTCCAATTGACTGAATGGTCACAGTAGGGATCATGTATCCCTCTCATGGCCCTCTGTCTTACAGGCACGCGCACGAACACACACACAAACACACACACATCGTTTACATACAAAGGTAATATCCTCCGATGCTAGGCAGAAGGTGAATCAAGCGAACATGGAAAACACAACGCGTCATATGCTCGTCGTACATGTTACAACGAATGGGTTAAACATCATCTCGTTGATTTAAAAGCTTACTCTTCGTTGTTTGGATTTGACCATTTTTGTCATTTCGCCATGGGACTGTAGGCCGCAAATCAGCTGAAAATGCTCTGGGTAGAAACATGGCTGCCCGGTAGAAGAGCACCCCCTGAAAGAGGCGAGTGTCGTGGACTGACGGCCTGCCTTAATCGTCTAATGTAGCGCAAGAATTTGCTTGACATACCTCACGTAAATGTGACGAACAACCTTGCTAACACTAATACTCTATTTAATAAGTAACGCGCGTTGTAATTGCCCATGTCACTGCTTTTATAGTTATGCCTATTGTCCTGTGAATGTACAGTGTACAGTGGACTATTTTGGCCAAAAGATTTCCAGTGATAGCAATATAACTTTTTTCTTTGTGGCCTGGTGGCATGTCAGCAGACATTTTATGAATTATCACTGTCATCAAATAGGTTGGTATATGACTGACTGACCATAACCTATGGTCTATTCACAGATTTCTTTATTGTAGAGGGGATATACCCTCTTTTTTTCCTCAAACGGCATTTACTAGTAATAGTTCAGAATTAATACAGGAAACGTTCATGAGTAATTCATCATACATGCTAAATATAAGAATGAATGATTGTAGTTAGACCCATGTTTTTATTATAAGTAGTACATCCTCTCAACCTTTTCTTTGCGCTCATTATTATGTTGTCGTCACTCAGTCTTTCTGCGCAGACTGATACTCCCCCAGTCATACAGGCCTATAGAGATGGTAAACGTTTCTTGTTAATAGAAGGTGTTTGACCTCTCGCCCTGCGCCCCACGCCCCCCCCTGCCCCCATACATTCAGACAACATGGACACCTCCAATAATAGGAGGT